>NC_092421.1:88136466-88436466 GCF_040894005.1 Engystomops pustulosus
GTGCTGAAACTTTCTCTGCTTCTGTGAGCTTACATCAGGCTCCTACACAGCCTGTGAAGTCAGAACACAGAAGTGCTGAGGTAATGCTGCCTATAGCCCTTCAGGATCATTAGCATAATTGTAAAAGTTGATTTTAGAGGGAAGGAGACAACAAATCTAAGAAGATCCCACAGTCCCGGTGCCTGGATCTATGAGTAATGTCCCTGGTTTATTAGGATGGATTCTGATAGAAGATTTCCTTTAAGAATCCATGATCATGAAAAATAGAGACACTAACACAGGTTGCTGATTATCCCCCGTGCACTCCCCAAACAAAGGACTAAAATCATCCATGAACCTCCACGCAGGAATTTTGGATATGACTACGCTGTAAATGTCCATCTGAAAAGGGAACACAAAGATAAAAAGCTCCCAATTCCCTGCAAAGACACAGTAAATGTCTCACTGTATACACAGCATGTAGCTGAGCTCCCCCTAGTGGTGACTGCAGACAGACACAATTTTACCATATAATGATGCAGGAAGGTCACCTGCAGCATTGTAATCACACATGACGAAATGAATCGTCCCAGGATATTTGAATAGCTTTTATGTGAGCTTTTAGCTGCAATATTGTATGGATTTAGTAGTATAAGACATTACTTCCTAACTTGCTTTACCCTTGTATGAGGGACCAGGGAGGGCCGGGACATTGATTCAGTCTCCTGTAGGCAATTCATGGAACAAGCATCTGCTGAACCTGCATTTTCGGTGGCAATGAATTACCCAGCGCTCCCCTGCATGACTAGCACTAACAGCGCGGAGACCCAGCAATACTTACCCGAGTGTTGTAATGTCTGAGGTTTATTAAGTGAAGGAGAAAACAACAGCAACGCAAGTAGCAGAGAATTACTGCCAGGTCTAAACTACGGTGAAGTGTAGAGCGGAGATCCAACATGTACCTTCCGTACCAAAGAGGTCTCCATGTGCCGGACTGGTTACCAGAATAAATTAGGTAGGAATAGAAGATTTATAAGAACCTTAGATTCCAGATGATTTGGAGATGCAGCTACGTTGGATCCCAAGTCATTGCAAAGGTTTAGGTTATCGGTAAATATGACCCTTCTTATCTTAATTTTGCTCTACTTCAGGGATTCTGACAAATGTTTCCTCTACCCCACACCGCTCCAGAGCAACACACTCTATAGGCTCATTATTGTCAGGTGGGCGGTCCTTGGCAGGAGGCGGACAGTCTAGGGCCACCCACCTGACAATACCTTATGTGCTGCCTAAACTAAAGGCACTTATTGCTCAGGAACAGTGAGGACAAATTCCAACTGCCCCGGAATCTGTGGATCAGCAACTATTAAAGGGGTTTGTCCAAGAAAGAAAGTTCTCGATCCCCTAGAGATGTTACACAATAAAGATAATTTTTAACTCCTTACTTTACAATGTTACTCAGTTTTATTGGTGTTTTAGCTCCTATCACTCATTGATGGTCAGTGTAAGATCCCAGAGTGTGAGTGGGGACGCTCTAAGCAGACACTGTGTGCTGACAATGTGCTTAGATTATCAGGGTACAGGGTTTATATACACTTTTATTTAGCTTCTGAACATTCTACTGGTATCTGACACCAAGAGAGAGAATAGTGATGTGTCGTTCGCAAAAGAGCCGGCTCTTGTTCGTGAACGACGGAAGCCAGCTCACGTAACCAGGCCCCTAACCGGCTCACTACGCCCCCTTTCACCCAATACAGTAGGATTAAAAGTGGAGGGGGGTCGGTGATTGACTGGCCTGTGGCTCCCTATTATACATATAATAGGGAGCCATTCAGGAACCAGAAGAGCCGGCTCTTCTTAGTGATTCGAGTCTAATGAGCCAGCTCTCTATGAAGAGCCATAATTCCCATCATTAGAGGAGATCAGAAATTAGAGAAGAAGAGATCCATGAGATGCATATAACACACAATAACACTCTCAGCTCTGCTAACTCACTTATAACATAGTCTGTCAGCTCTGCTATTTGCCTCCCTCCCAAATAAAGACCTTATCTGTCTGTGGCTTGTAGAGTAAGGCTATATTCACACTGCCGTTGCCCGCCCGTACCGTACCGTAGCGGGCAACGGCAGTGTACGGGGAGAGGAGGAGGAGGTGAGCGCAGCTCACCCCGCCCCTCTCCATAGCAACCTATGGCGCACTGCGACGTATTACTGGATGAGATAGGACAGGTCCTATCTTTATCCCGGGTACGGAACGGCTCCCATAGGGTGCCGTGCGCCCATAGAAGTGTATGGGGGACGTATATCGGCCGTATATACGGCGGCCGTATATACGTCCCCCATACGTTCGTGTGAATATAGCCTAAGTCTCTGCACCCTGCTGCTTGCCGGGCAGGAAGTGCCTGTGACTAAACTGGTCTTGTAATGCAGAGGGAGGGGCTGGAGGCAGAGAGCACTGCATTGTGCAGACAGTAGAAGCTATTCATGAGAAGAATCCGACCATAGTCAGAAGATTTAGGGTTGTATCCACCGGCAACCAAAATTGTGAACACCAGGACTGACCGAGGCAGGAATTATCTGTGAAATGCTGTATTTTTGTTAATAACAGTGAATTACAGAATGTGTTATCCTGTTATCCCGAGTATATTTATATATATAATATATTTATCTTGTCTTTGTGGGAATAGCCCTTTAAAGGATTCAAAAAGTTAGAGTTTTAGCAACTAAAACTTTTACATTTACCACCTCCAACAGCGACAATTTTTTCGTATTGTTGTCTAGAAACCACCCGTGTAATCTCCCCCGACCTCTGTGCTCCTGATTTCCATGCAGTAAATAGAAGTTCCATCAAAGAACTTTGGGGCATTGACAGATGTGCGGAGATACCGCTGTGGATCCAGACATCCATTACTTTCTCAGCAGTGCAGTTTCATTAAAGGTCCCGATACAAGCGCGCCGTCTTCCCCATTGCGCTGCTGCTGATACATACACTGATATAAAATGTGTATATGACATCATCCGAGCCCCGGCGTCTATAACTCATCAATAACATTGTATCCGTCACATGTCCCACAGCCCCTGGAGTCCAGATTTAATTAAAAACCAGCTGGGACCTGAGCAAAAAACGTGAAGCGAGATGACGAAAATTAAAGCAATTTCTCACTCTAAGGGGAAAAAGCAGAAAAATTAAATAAAAAAGGAAACGAGAGAAGGAAAAAATCTAAAAGGAAAAAAATCTATTGTTATATTGTTGCGCCGGTTACGTCTGCTCGATGGCAGCTTCGTTCTCTTTACGCTTAATGAATGCTGTGCCCCCGGCCATACGTCATGTTTTATACGCTTCTAATGGACATGTCCGTCTGTTTACCACCATTGGCTTATAGATGCAGAGTTATCGAGAGACGGAGGGAAAGAAGAGACGTGGTCTGTGTCTGGACAATACTGATAACATATCTGTAGAATGGGTCCTTCATATCAGATTGGTGGGGGCCCAGCACCCTGCACCCCATCAGACCAGCTGTTCACAACACCTGATATGCAGAGGATGGGACTTGATGCAGACAGCGCTGTTCTCAGTGTAGTGGTCAGACAGGGTTACTGCAGATCACCTCCCATTCATTTGTATAGGAGCTAAACTGCTCAACATGGCCACTACAAAAAGAATGGAGCTGTCTGCAAAACTGTAGGGGTGTTGGACCTCCACCAATGTGATATTGAGAACCTATCCTTAGGATAAATTAATAAAATATTTAAGCCTGGGAAATCTCTTCAAAATCTACCATCAAAATCCATCCTGATAACCCAGGGACATTACTAACACGGGACTGTGGTATCTTCTTATATTTGTTATCCATTGCCACCTTCCCTCTAAAATCAGCTTTTATAACTATGCTAATGAGCCAGAAGGACCCTAGGGGGTGTTACCAGAGCCCCTCCATGGTGCAGATTCACAGGATGTGACACTGTGCAGGAGCACTTCCCCCTCCTACTGCATGATATAACATCAGGAGGGGGGAGAGCAGAGGGGAGACTCCAGGGAAGGGTGGGGACAATGTAACAGCCTGTTAATCTACAGCACAGAGGGGTTCTGGTAACGCCCCCAGAGCTCTCCTGGCTCATTAGCATGATTGTAAACGTTGATTTTAGAAGGAAGGAGGCAATGGATAACATGGTTTATTATGGCAGGTTTTGAGGATATTTCCTTTAAATGCAAGTGAGGAATGAATGCTAGAAGACTCGGCTTCCAGAGTAAAAGTCTTTTCTGGGAGGTTTTCTTTCTGTATACCCAGACAACGCATGGACGGTGCTGGGATAATAAAGCCATGCTGTTCTAATACTGGACAGCTCATTTAAAGGGGTTATTCTGGCTTTGAAAAGATTTTTGACTTGATGCTACCCTTAGGAGTGCGGTATGACAGCAGCCAACCTCCTGCACCCAAACTATAGAGTCTACAGGGCCGGAAGCACAGGGCGCTTTACAATATTAAGTGGCCGTGCAGGAGTACTGCAGCTCAGCCTCACAATATCTGGACACTCCCTTGTAACTCAGCATTGCATTTAGTCTTCCTGTAGAAGCGTTGTCCCGGTTTCCCCAAAAAGAGCTATGGCCTCTCAGGTTGGGAAGTCCTGCTACTACAGCCCGTGGAGGGGTCCGGCTTGGTCCATGATGGGGAGGTTGTATTTTGGTTCCCAGTCCTCTATATGTATCATGTGATTGTCCTCGTCCATTCCAGGGAATTCCACCACCACTTGTTATCTGTATTACTTCTTTCTTACCGCAGGATCTATAGTTGGTATTTATAATTTCCTGTTGTCTCCTCTCCATAGGATGTAATGTACATATGTTCTATATATAGCGGACACCGCAGTGATACACGACGTCTTCCTGCGCAGCCGTGATGAGGGCGTATGACACGACATGTGTCTGATATCAGCAATCGCTTTGTCACTGTACACATTGGCGTCAGATTTGACAAATGTATGTAATACGATGATGGATTTGCACTTAAAGGGCTTGTCTAATCCTTGGATTTGGTAATTTTATGAGTTCCATTCTTCCTGCCCATCAGCTGATGCTCTAAGTGCAAATACATGCGCTAAATACACTTAAAGGGTAGAAGAAGTAGATGTGATGGTGGATTCCTCCTCCTGCTGCCTCTGCCCTAATCTGTCATGTGATAATCCTGGAACCTAACTTCTTAAAAACTTTATTTTAGTAATATGTAAATGAACTGCATTGGCTCCAGGGGCAAGGAGAAGTCTTAGCCCCCAGTGCCCCGCCAGGACACGCCCAGTAGCCTCTGCAGGTAATTTACATATTATTTATATAGAAGGTTCTTAACTAATTATTACATTACAGATTAGGGCAGAAGCTTCTGATAGCAGATTCCTCATGGGAGGTTTCCTTTGAAGTGTACCTCACCTTTAAATTAAAGTTTTCAGGAATCAGTAGTCCAGTATAAGACCATGACTCTGCTGGTCATTAGATGTTTTCTTATCATCTCTTGTCCTCTCTGGACATCCTAATGTGCTCTTGTCTAGAAACCAGTACTTGTCCCCCCTCCCCTCTCCATAGATGATGTCATCTGACACTCCGTGAGCTTACTCTGGTCTTGTTAGCAAGATGGAATTCAGCAGATGTTTCAAATAAAAAGGTCAAGTCCCCTGGAAGGATAAAGTGTCCCTCACCTTTAAAAGTTTGCCACAGATGCACACTGTTGTACAGACAGAGATAACCGAGCGCAGTACTCAGCTATATCCGTCAGCGAATGGAGCTGCTGCGCGTAGGTGAGATAGGCCGTTCCATTCTTTTTGGTTGCAACAGAGGTTCAAAGAACCCCAATACTGTGATTGGTGGGGTCTCAACTTGTGTATAGGGGCTTACTTGTTGTTACTGGACATACCCTTTAGTGGATGCTTTTTTAACCCTCTTGCCCTTTCTGTTCCACTTGGTTTAAGGGGACGGGCCTAACTTACAGGGGGGCAGGCTACACTCACTATATACATCGGATCCTCTATATTGTGCTCTTTCACAGCTGTAATACTAAGGGATAAACAAGCGTTGGCTACGGCTCCGATAAGTCCCCAGGAAGCTCGGAGGAAAGTCGGGTTGGGTCACATGGGAACGGTAGTAAAAAGTTTAATCACATCACAAAGAGCCTGAATGTTTCTTCTTGTCACATACACAGTACAGAACTGAGTAGCGTCTAGTGGTAGCGAAACCTGGGATAAGATCCAAAATGGAAGACATGTTTACAACTTTCCTTTACAATTCTCCTTACATTTGGAAGCCGTCCCAGCTTTCATCTAAGAAGGTAAACTCCAAGGAAAACTTCCAGAATCATCAAGAACGACTCACGAAAATACCGTTACAATAGAGTTTGGATGGGATTCTGTATATATTGTGTATGTGCATATGGGCCTTAAAGGGGTTGTCCAGGTTTTGAAAAACAAATGCTTTCTTCCAAAAACAGCTGACCATGGGTCGTGTGTGGTATTGCAAATAAGTGGCATTCATTTCTAAAGAGCAGGGATGTAATACCAGCACAATCCATGGTGTGGCACTGTTTTTGAAACAAAGAAGCCATGTATTTCAACCCCGAGACAACCCCTTTAAGGATGTTATATATGAATACGTTTGGGTTTTCAATCTCCACTATGAGGAAGTACACATAAGGCTCTCCGTATAATCCATCGGCTGCATAGAACAGAGTATCCTATAGAGAGGGGGCGGGACACGGCATAGAGGGGTCCCATAGACATAGTGTCACACACAGCCCAGATACATAGTGTCACACACAGCCCAGATACATAGTGTCACACACAGCCCAGATACATAGTGTCACACACACAGCCCAGATACATAGTGTCACACACAGCCCAGATACATAGTGTCACATACAGCCCAGATACATAGTGTCACACACAGCCCAGATACATAGTGTCACACACACAGCCCAGATACATAGTGTCACACACACAGCCCAGATACATAGCGTCACACACAGCCCAGATACATAGTGTCACACACAGCCCAGATACATAGTGTCACACACAGCCCAGATACATAGTGTCACACACAGCCCAGATACATAGTGTCACACACAGCCCAGATACATAGTGTCACACACACAGCCCAGATACATAGTGTCACACACAGCCCAGATACATAGTGTCACACACACAGCCCAGATACATAGTGTCACACACACAGCCCAGATACATAGTGTCACACACACAGCCCAGATACATAGTGTCACACACAGCCCAGATACATAGTGTCACACACACAGCCCAGATACATAGTGTCACACACAGCCCAGATACATAGCGTCACACACAGCCCAGATACATAGCGTCACACACAGCCCAGATACATAGTGTCACACACAGCCCAGATACATAGCGTCACACACAGCCCAGATACATAGTGTCACACACACAGCCCAGATACATAGTGTCACACACACAGCCCAGATACATAGTGTCACACACAGCCCAGATACATAGTGTCACACACACAGCCCAGATACATAGTGTCACACACACAGCCCAGATACATAGTGTCACACACACAGCCCAGATACATAGTGTCACACACAGCCCAGATACATAGTGTCACACACACAGCCCAGATACATAGCGTCACACACAGCCCAGATACATAGCGTCACACACAGCCCAGATACATAGCGTCACACACAGCCCAGATACATAGTGTCACACACAGCCCAGATACATAGTGTCACACACAGCCCAGATACATAGTGTCACACACAGCCCAGATACATAGTGTCACACACAGCCCAGATACATAGTGTCACACACACAGCCCAGATACATAGTGTCACACACAGCCCAGATACATAGTGTCACACACAGCCCAGATACATAGTGTCACACACAGCCCAGATACATAGTGTCACACACAGCCCAGATACATAGTGTCACACACAGCCCAGATACATAGTGTCACACACACAGCCCAGATACATAGCGTCACACACAGCCCAGATACATAGCGTCACACACAGCCCAGATACATAGCGTCACACACAGCCCAGATACATAGCGTCACACACAGCCCAGATACATAGCGTCACACACAGCCCAGATACATAGTGTCACACACACAGCCCAGATACATAGTGTCACACACAGCCCAGATACATAGCGTCACACACAGCCCAGATACATAGCGTCACACACAGCCCAGATACATAGTGTCACACACAGCCCAGATACATAGCGTCACACACAGCCCAGATACATAGTGTCACACACACAGCCCAGATACATAGTGTCACACACACAGCCCAGATACATAGTGTCACACACAGCCCAGATACATAGTGTCACACACACAGCCCAGATACATAGTGTCACACACACAGCCCAGATACATAGTGTCACACACACAGCCCAGATACATAGTGTCACACACAGCCCAGATACATAGTGTCACACACACAGCCCAGATACATAGCGTCACACACAGCCCAGATACATAGCGTCACACACAGCCCAGATACATAGCGTCACACACAGCCCAGATACATAGTGTCACACACAGCCCAGATACATAGTGTCACACACAGCCCAGATACATAGTGTCACACACAGCCCAGATACATAGTGTCACACACAGCCCAGATACATAGTGTCACACACACAGCCCAGATACATAGTGTCACACACACAGCCCAGATACATAGTGTCACACACACAGCCCAGATACATAGTGTCACACACAGCCCAGATACATAGTGTCACACACAGCCCAGATACATAGTGTCACACACAGCCCAGATACATAGTGTCACACACAGCCCAGATACATAGTGTCACACACAGCCCAGATACATAGTGTCACACACACAGCCCAGATACATAGCGTCACACACAGCCCAGATACATAGCGTCACACACAGCCCAGATACATAGCGTCACACACAGCCCAGATACATAGCGTCACACACAGCCCAGATACATAGTGTCACACACAGCCCAGATACATAGCGTCACACACAGCCCAGATACATAGTGTCACACACACAGCCCAGATACATAGTGTCACACACAGCCCAGATACATAGTGTCACACACACAGCCCAGATACATAGTGTCACACACACAGCCCAGATACATAGTGTCACACACAGCCCAGATACATAGTGTCACACACAGCCCAGATACATAGTGTCACACACACAGCCCAGATACATAGTGTCACACACAGCCCAGATACATAGTGTCACACACACAGCCCAGATACATAGTGTCACACACACAGCCCAGATACATAGTGTCACACACACAGCCCAGATACATAGTGTCACACACAGCCCAGATACATAGTGTCACACACACAGCCCAGATACATAGCGTCACACACAGCCCAGATACATAGCGTCACACACAGCCCAGATACATAGCGTCACACACAGCCCAGATACATAGCGTCACACACAGCCCAGATACATAGCGTCACACACAGCCCAGATACATAGCGTCACACACAGCCCAGATACATAGCGTCACACACAGCCCAGATACATAGTGTCACACACAGCCCAGATACATAGCGTCACACACACAGCCCAGATACATAGTGTCACACACACAGCCCAGATACATAGTGTCACACACAGCCCAGATACATAGTGTCACACACAGCCCAGATACATAGTGTCACACACAGCCCAGATACATAGTGTCACACACAGCCCAGATACATAGTGTCACACACAGCCCAGATACATAGTGTCACACACAGCCCAGATACATAGTGTCACACACACAGCCCAGATACATAGTGTCACACACAGCCCAGATACATAGTGTCACACACAGCCCAGATACATAGCGTCACACACAGCCCAGATACATAGTGTCACACACAGCCCAGATACATAGTGTCACACACACAGCCCAGATACATAGTGTCACACACAGCCCAGATACATAGTGTCACACACAGCCCAGATACATAGTGTCACACACACAGCCCAGATACATAGTGTCACACACACAGCCCAGATACATAGTGTCACACACAGCCCAGATACATAGTGTCACACACACAGCCCAGATACATAGTGTCACACACAGCCCAGATACATAGTGTCACACACAGCCCAGATACATAGTGTCACACACAGCCCAGATACATAGCGTCACACACAGCCCAGATACATAGTGTCACACACAGCCCAGATACATAGTGTCACACACACAGCCCAGATACATAGTGTCACACACAGCCCAGATACATAGTGTCACACACAGCCCAGATACATAGTGTCACACACAGCCCAGATACATAGTGTCACACACAGCCCAGATACATAGTGTCACACACACAGCCCAGATACATAGCGTCACACACACAGCCCAGATACATAGTGTCACACACACAGCCCAGATACATAGTGTCACACACAGCCCAGATACATAGTGTCACACACAGCCCAGATACATAGCGTCACACACAGCCCAGATACATAGCGTCACACACAGCCCAGATACATAGTGTCACACACACAGCCCAGATACATAGTGTCACACACACAGCCCAGATACATAGTGTCACACACAGCCCAGATACATAGCGTCACACACACAGCCCAGATACATAGCGTCACACACAGCCCAGATACATAGCGTCACACACACAGCCCAGATACATAGTGTCACACACAGCCAAGATACATAGTGTCACACACACAGCCCAGATACATAGTGTCACACACACAGCCCAGATACATAGTGTCACACACACAGCCCAGATACATAGTGTCACACACACAGCCCAGATACATAGTGTCACACACAGCCCAGATACATAGTGTCACACACACAGCCCAGATACATAGTGTCACACACAGCCCAGATACATAGCGTCACACACACAGCCCAGATACATAGTGTCACACACACAGCCCAGATACATAGTGTCACACACACAGCCCAGATACATAGTGTCACACACAGCCCAGATACATAGTGTCACACACAGCCCAGATACATAGTGTCACACACACAGCCCAGATACATAGTGTCACACACAGCCCAGATACATAGCGTCACACACAGCCCAGATACATAGTGTCACACACACAGCCCAGATACATAGTGTCACACACAGCCCAGATACATAGTGTCACACACAGCCCAGATACATAGTGTCACACACAGCCCAGATACATAGTGTCACACACAGCCCAGATACATAGTGTCACACACACAGCCCAGATACATAGTGTCACACACAGCCCAGATACATAGTGTCACACACAGCCCAGATACATAGTGTCACACACAGCCCAGATACATAGTGTCACACACAGCCCAGATACATAGTGTCACACACAGCCCAGATACATAGTGTCACACACAGCCCAGATACATAGTGTCACACACACAGCCCAGATACATAGTGTCACACACAGCCCAGATACATAGTGTCACACACACAGCCCAGATACATAGTGTCACACACAGCCCAGATACATAGTGTCACACACAGCCCAGATACATAGTGTCACACACAGCCCAGATACATAGTGTCACACACAGCCCAGATACATAGTGTCACACACAGCCCAGATACATAGGGGGTCATTTACTAAGGGCCCGATTCGCGTTTTCCCGACGTGTTACCCGAATATTTCCGATTTGCGCCGCTTGTACATGAATTGCCCCGGGTTTTTGGCGCACGCGATCGGATTGTGGCGCATCGGGGCCGGCATGCGCGCGACAGAAATCGGGGGGGCGTGGCCGAACGAAAACCGGACGTATTCGGAAAAACCGCCGCATTTAAAAACCGAAAATGTGTCGCTTGGGGAGCGCTCACCTTCACCTTCTATGGGATGGTGCATTCCGGGGCGTTAAGATTATTTTCGGCGCTGCAGCGCCACCTGGTGGACGGCGGAGGAACTACCTTCTTAAATCCCAGCCGGACCCGAATCCTGTGCAGAGAACGCGCCGCTGGATCGCGAATGGGCCGGGTAAGTAAATGTGCCCCATAGTGTCACACACACAGCCCAGATACATAGTGTCACACACAGCCCAGATACATAGCGTCACACACAGCCCAGATACATAGCGTCACACACAGCCCAGATACATAGTGTCACACACACAGCCCAGATACATAGCGTCACACACAGCCCAGATACATAGTGTCACACACAGCCCAGATACATAGCGTCACACACAGCCCAGATACATAGTGTCACACACAGCCCAGATACATACCGGTCCATTCGCGTTCCAGCGGCGGCTTCTCCGCTCTGGATTCGGGTCCGGCCGGGATTTAATAAGGTAGTTCTTCCGCCGTCCACCAGGTGGCGCTGCTGCGCTGAAAGTAAACTCATCGCGCCGGAATGCACCGAGCTGGACCAGGTGAAGGTAAGCGGTCCTTATGCGACACATTTCGGTTTTTAAATGCGGCGGTTTTTCCGAATACGTCGGGTTTTCGTTCGGCCACGCCCCCCGATTTCTGTCGCGCGCATACCGGCCCCGATGCGCCACAATCCGATCGCGTGCGCCAAAAACCCGGGGCAATTCATGTACAAGCGGCGCAAATCGGAAATATTCGGGTAACACGTCGGGAAAACGCGAATCGGGCCCTTAATAAATGACCCCCATAGTGTCACACACAGCCCAGATACATAGCGTCACACACACAGCCCAGATACATAGTGTCACACACACAGCCCAGATACATAGTGTCACACACAGCCCAGATACATAGTGTCACACACACAGCCCAGATACATAGTGTCACACACAGCCCAGATACATAGTGTCACACACAGCCCAGATACATAGTGTCACACACAGCCCAGATACATAGTGTCACACACAGCCCAGATACATAGTGTCACACACAGCCCAGATACATAGTGTCACACACAGCCCAGATACATAGTGTCACACACACAGCCCAGATACATAGCGTCACACACAGCCCAGATACATAGCGTCACACACAGCCCAGATACATAGCGTCACACACACAGCCCAGATACATAGCGTCACACACACAGCCCAGATACATAGTGTCACACACACAGCCCAGATACATAGTGTCACACACACAGCCCAGATACATAGTGTCACACACAGCCCAGATACATAGTGTCACACACAGCCCAGATACATAGTGTCACACACAGCCCAGATACATAGTGTCACACACAGCCCAGATACATAGTGTCACACACACAGCCCAGATACATAGTGTCACACACACAGCCCAGTGTCACACACAGCCCAGATACATAGTGTCACACACAGCCCAGATACATAGTGTCACACACAGCCCAGATACATAGTGTCACACACACAGCCCAGATACATAGTGTCACACACACAGCCCAGATACATAGTGTCACACACAGCCCAGATACATAGTGTCACACACAGCCCAGATACATAGTGTCACACACAGCCCAGATACATAGTGTCACACACAGCCCAGATACATAGTGTCACACACACAGCCCAGATACATAGCGTCACACACAGCCCAGATACATAGTGTCACACACAGCCCAGATACATAGTGTCACACACACAGCCCAGATACATAGCGTCACACACAGCCCAGATACATAGTGTCACACACACAGCCCAGATACATAGTGTCACACACAGCCCAGATACATAGTGTCACACACAGCCCAGATACATAGTGTCACACAGCCCAGATACATTGGGGCAGATTTATCAAGCAGTCTGAAAGTCTGAATATTTCCAGTTGCCCATGGCAACCAATCACAGCTCAGCTTTCATTTCACCAGTGCTCATGAATATTTTAAAGGGGAGCTGTGATTGGTTGCCATGGGCAATTGGAAATATTCTGACTTTCAGACAGCTTGATAAATCTGCCCCATAGTGTCACACACAGCCCAGATACATAGTGTCACACACACAGCCCAGATACATAGCGTCACACACACAGCCCAGATACATAGTGTCACACACAGCCCAGATACATAGTGTCACACACAGCCCAGATACATAGTGTCACACACACAGCCCAGATACATAGCGTCACACACAGCCCAGATACATAGTGTCACACACAGCCCAGATACATAGCGTCACACACAGCCCAGATACATAGTGTCACACACAGCCCAGATACATAGTGTCACACACAGCCCAGATACATAGTGTCACACACAGCCCAGATACATAGTGTCACACACACAGCCCAGATACATAGTGTCACACACAGCCCAGATACATAGTGTCACACACACAGCCCAGATACATAGCGTCACACACACAGCCCAGATACATAGCGTCACACACACAGCCCAGATACATAGTGTCACACACAGCCCAGATACATAGTGTCACACACACAGCCCAGATACATAGTGTCACACACACAGCCCAGATACATAGTGTCACACACAGCCCAGATACATAGTGTCACACACAGCCCAGATACATAGTGTCACACACACAGCCCAGATACATAGTGTCACACACAGCCCAGATACAGAGTGTCACACACAGCCCAGATACATAGTGTCACACACAGCCCAGATACATAGTGTCACACACACAGCCCAGATACATAGTGTCACACACACAGCTCAGATACATAGCGTCACACACAGCCCAGATACATAGTGTCACACACAGCCCAGATACATAGTGTCACACACAGCCCAGATACATAGTGTCACACACAGCCCAGATACATAGTGTCACACACAGCCCAGATACATAGTGTCACACACAGCCCAGATACATAGTGTCACACACACAGCCCAGATACATAGTGTCACACACACAGCCCAGATACATAGCGTCACACACACAGCCCAGATACATAGTGTCACACACAGCCCAGATACATAGTGTCACACACAGCCCAGATACATAGTGTCACACACACAGCCCAGATACATAGTGTCACACACAGCCCAGATACATAGCGTCACACACAGCCCAGATACATAGCGTCACACACACAGCCCAGATACATAGCGTCACACACACAGCCCAGATACATAGTGTCACACACAGCCCAGATACATAGTGTCACACACACAGCCCAGATACATAGCGTCACACACACAGCCCAGATACATAGTGTCACACACAGCCCAGATACATAGTGTCACACACACAGCCCAGATACATAGTGTCACACACACAGCCCAGATACATAGTGTCACACACACAGCCCAGATACATAGTGTCACACACAGCCCAGATACATAGTGTCACACACAGCCCAGATACATAGTGTCACACACAGCCCAGATACATAGTGTCACACACAGCCCAGATACATAGTGTCACACACAGCCCAGATACATAGCGTCACACACACAGCCCAGATACATAGTGTCACACACAGCCCAGATACATAGTGTCACACACACAGCCCAGATACATAGTGTCACACACAGCCCAGATACATAGTGTCACACACAGCTCAGATACATAGTGTCACACACAGCCCAGATACATAGTGTCACACACAGCTCAGATACATAGTGTCACACACAGCCCAGATACATAGTGTCACACACAGCCCAGATACATAGTGTCACACACAGCCCAGATACATAGTGTCACACACAGCTCAGATACATAGTGTCACACACAGCCCAGATACATAGTGTCACACACACAGCCCAGATACATAGTGTCACACACAGCCCAGATACATAGTGTCACACACAGCCCAGATACATAGTGTCACACACAGCCCAGATACATAGTGTCACACACACAGCCCAGATACATAGTGTCACACACAGCCCAGAAACATAGTGTCACACACACAGCCCAAATACATAGTGTCACACACACAGCCCAGATACATAGTGTCACACACACAGCCCAGTGTCACACACAGCCCAGATACATAGTGTCACACACAGCCCAGATACATAGTGTCACACACAGCCCAGATACATAGTGTCACACACAGCCCAGATACATAGCGTCACACACAGCCCAGATACATAGCGTCACACACAGCCCAGATACATAGTGTCACACACAGCCCAGAAACATAGTGTCACACACAGCCCAGATACATAGCGTCACACACAGCCCAGATACATAGTGTCACACACACAGCCCAGATACATAGTGTCACACACAGCCCAGATACATAGTGTCACACACAGCCCAGATACATAGTGTCACACACAGCCCAGATACATAGTGTCACACACAGCCCAGATACATAGTGTCACACACACAGCCCAGATACATAGTGTCACACACACAGCCCAGATACATAGCGTCACACACAGCCCAGATACATAGTGTCACACACAGCCCAGATACATAGTGTCACACACAGCCCAGATACATAGCGTCACACACAGCCCAGATACATAGCGTCACACACAGCCCAGATACATAGTGTCACACACAGCCCAGATACATAGTGTCACACACAGCCCAGATACATAGCGTCACACACACAGCCCAGATACATAGTGTCACACACAGCCCAGATACATAGTGTCACACACAGCCCAGATACATAGTGTCACACACAGCCCAGATACATAGCGTCACACACAGCCCAGATACATAGTGTCACACACAGCCCAGATACATAGTGTCACACACACAGCCCAGATACATAGTGTCACACACAGCCCAGATACATAGTGTCACACACAGCCCAGATACATAGCGTCACACACACAGCCCAGATACATAGTGTCACACACAGCCCAGATACATAGTGTCACACACACAGCCCAGATACATAGTGTCACACACAGCCCAGATACATAGTGTCACACACAGCCCAGATACATAGTGTCACACACAGCCCAGATACATAGTGTCACACACAGCCCAGATACATAGTGTCACACACACAGCCCAGATACATAGTGTCACACACAGCCCAGATACATAGTGTCACACACACAGCCCAGATACATAGTGTCACACACACAGCCCAGATACATAGTGTCACACACACAGCCCAGATACATAGTGTCACACACAGCCCAGATACATAGTGTCACACACACAGCCCAGATACATAGTGTCACACACAGCCCAGATACATAGTGTCACACACACAGCCCAGATACATAGTGTCACACACAGCCCAGATACATAGTGTCACACACAGCCCAGATACATAGTGTCACACACAGCCCAGATACATAGTGTCACACACAGCCCAGATACATAGTGTCACACACAGCCCAGATACATAGTGTCACACACACAGCCCAGATACATAGTGTCACACACAGCCCAGATACATAGTGTCACACACACAGCCCAGATACATAGTGTCACACACAGCCCAGATACATAGCGTCACACACACAGCCCAGATACATAGTGTCACACACACAGCCCAGATACATAGTGTCACACACACAGCCCAGATACATAGCGTCACACACACAGCCCAGATACATAGTGTCACACACACAGCCCAGATACATAGTGTCACACACACAGCCCAGATACATAGTGTCACACACAGCCCAGATACATAGCGTCACACACACAGCCCAGATACATAGTGTCACACACACAGCCCAGATACATAGTGTCACACACACAGCCCAGATACATAGTGTCACACACAGCCCAGATACATAGTGTCACACACACAGCCCAGATACATAGTGTCACACACACAGCCCAGATACATAGCGTCACACACAGCCCAGATACATAGCGTCACACACAGCCCAGATACATAGTGTCACACACAGCCCAGATACATAGTGTCACACACAGCCCAGATACATAGTGTCACACACAGCCCAGATACATAGTGTCACACACAGCCCAGATACATAGTGTCACACACAGCCCAGATACATAGTGTCACACACACAGCCCAGATACATAGTGTCACACACACAGCCCAGATACATAGCGTCACACACAGCCCAGATACATAGTGTCACACACAGCCCAGATACATAGCGTCACACACACAGCCCAGATACATAGCGTCACACACAGCCCAGATACATAGTGTCACACACAGCCCAGATACATAGTGTCACACACAGCCCAGATACATAGTGTCACACACACAGCCCAGATACATAGCGTCACACACAGCCCAGATACATAGTGTCACACACAGCCCAGATACATAGCGTCACACACACAGCCCAGATACATAGTGTCACACACAGCCCAGATACATAGTGTCACACACAGCCCAGATACATAGCGTCACACACAGCCCAGATACATAGTGTCACACACACAGCCCAGATACATAGTGTCACACACACAGCCCAGATACATAGTGTCACACACAGCCCAGATACATAGTGTCACACACACAGCCCAGATACATAGTGTCACACACACAGCCCAGATACATAGTGTCACACACACAGCCCAGATACATAGTGTCACACACACAGCCCAGATACATAGTGTCACACACAGCCCAGATACATAGTGTCACACACAGCCCAGATACATAGTGTCACACACAGCTCAGATACATAGTGTCACACACAGCCCAGATACATAGTGTCACACACACAGCCCAGATACATAGCGTCACACACAGCCCAGATACATAGTATCACACACACAGCCCAGATACATAGTGTCACACACAGCCCAGATACATAGTGTCACACACAGCCCAGATACATAGTGTCACACACAGCCCAGATACATAGTGTCACACACAGCCCAGATACATAGTGTCAGAAGCATATACTATATACTATAATCCCAGCATATTACCCTGTGTATATCCCCCAGGCTCAATGCTCATTCTAATTGTCCCATGTGGAGATTCTCCCACAGTCAACTCATATTTTAACACATATTACTGGCGCTAAGCGAATGTACAACCTCCTGGAGGAGCCGCAAACATCTCGAGATCATCCAGATAATAACTAACCTCATTACATTTCCATCTCTTGCTCCTATAACCTGCAATTCTTTCATCTCTGGGTGATGACGTGTCCATTGCTGTAAGGCCCCGCTGTATCGGGCTGTAGGGTAATACATGCATCTGGTAAGGTTCACTCCCCGCTGCTGTCATCAATGGGAAATATGGCTACATAGAAGGTAGAAGAAGTATCTCATCCAATATGTATCAGAACCAGCAATCATGATCACAAGGTAATCCCAAACATCTAACATGGGTTTAATCTAGGGCTAAAATCTCTTTCACTGATTATTAGGATTTTGCTATATTGTCTAGGAACTAAATTGCATTGTGGAGTCCAAGAGATTGTAGGATTGTGTGAGATTTGTTCAACCATCTTCAATCGCTGGGGTCTAGTAAGTTTAACCTGGGCTCCATCCACTTCTAGGGAATATGGGACATACCAGCAGTAGTGGATTATAATCAAGGCAGATTGGGCGGTAGCCCTGGGCCCAAGCCTCCTAGGGGGCCCACGGCCACCTGAACCAGCCAGCAAATTTTATACTGAGAAGGACCTACATCCATGAGAGCCTCGTACATATGTTCTTGCTCTCAATACACATGTACACAAGAGCCATTTCAGGACCTTTGAAGATCCTCCAAAGGTCCTGAAACCCCAGAAAAGCAGCAGAAGGGACACATCCTCCATTCCCCAGGAAGCTGCTTCTAGTACCAGATGTAGGAAGTGATTCCAGACTTGTAGGGACTATAATATTCATACAGCCCAGGGCCCATGGGGGTCTTACTCCGCTCCTGCACACCAGATATCTTATGCAAGTTGAGATTGTCCATTTTTCCTCCATTTAGCAGATGGACCTTTGGTCCTCTTGTTCTCCCACATAAAGAGAGTCCTGATGATAAGACACTCATGGCCTATCCTGTAGATAAGTGTCTAAAATAACACATCAATATAAACCTAATATAGCTGTAGGGTCTTTCCTAGAGTCACTCCCCAGGTTGTTTCAGCAGAGTTGTCTCTATTACCTTTGGCTGAGGTGGGAAGGAACAAGACAACACTTCTTCTCAATGTCAAATTATACAGAAGAGAAGAATTATACAGCGACTTCCCATATGAAGTTGAAGGTTAGGGCAATAAACAGAAGCAAGGGATCAGGAATAAGTCAACTCAAAAAGAGGAAATAAAATGGAACAAAGAACTTTGTGCTCAATGGAACCTATTGCTCAGGCACCGAAGTGATTCTAAAACAGGTCCTCCCAACTTTCAGTGTCATTCACAATAACTTCCGGATCAGAGAAGGTCCAGTCTGAGCACAAGAACCTGTTCCCTGGTCCCTGGTGTGGAGCGGAGAACCGCGGCATGAAACAGAAAACCTGAGAGATGATTTTTTTTTTTACTTGCATGTCCCATGTAACTGCCCCAGGATCCTCCACTATTACTGGAAAAACCCTTTACCATTTTATGTAATGGTCCAGTCGCTTAGAAAAGTTACACTTTAAGGAACTATTCCATTTCCCTTCTCTCCGGTTTGGTCATCATTACCCGGGCTCGGAGCTCGCGGCCAAGAGCCGTCAGCTGTAAATCTCCAGAGAGTTCCCAGTAACCATGAAGAGAACCTTGTTCGCACTTCAAGTAAAGAGCATCAAAGGGAAGCGCCGGAAACCGTTCCAGACCTCAATCACGTAAATAAAGAGCTGAGTGTGAATGATCCCGACCACAGGGCCCGGCAGGTCTTCACCTGGAAGATTCTTTATCGGGCTGAATCGTTTTTCACCATCAAATATTCTTACTGGCTGAACGAGCGGCCAAGGAAATGTCCACAGAGAAGATTAACGGAGATGTGAGAGTATCTGCAGATTATCCGGAGAGAACTACAGACATGGACCGGACTGGAGCGCCCAACATCAACGATGGAAAACCAGCGTAGGAAGATAAGACGTGGACTCTGCCTATGTGTATTTTATATGTTACAGTACATTTTCAAAATAGGATACAATTTGTGGTTAATAGAATAAAAGTGTAACCATACGTTATGTTTTCCCCCTGCAAAGATGTGTAATTATACCTCTGCGTATGTTATAAGTAGTAGCAGCAGGACTGTGAAATATAGATTTATATTCCAGGATTGTAGCTTGGGGGTGCACTACAGCTCTTCCTGTTCTACAATGTAGCAGCTTTTAGTTGGATACTCAGAGCAGAAGTAGAGGGATTTCTCTGAAGTCTCTATGACTCATGTAAGGGGGTCCAAAGCACTGCCCATCCTGCATGATTTCTTCATAATAATAATAATCTTTATTTATATAGCGCCATCATATTCCATAGCGCTTTACAAATCATGATCATTATGGTCCATATTGGAATGGCCCCTTAAAACCAATCACAAAGTGTCAACCCAAACCCCCAGAAACAGAATGCATCGTTTGTAATTTTACTGTAGCGCCACCATAGGATAATTGAAGCATTACATCTCCTTATAATCCCTTTAAGTCTCCCTTGCAGAGACCGTCATACATAAAGTATCAAATGAGATTTATACTTTTTAATTTGAGATCGATACATTGGGGCTTATTTACTAAGGGTCCGCGGACCGCACAATCGTCATATATTCCGACGATTTCCGTTTTGCACCACATTTAGCAGAGTTTTTTGGGGGATTTTGGCCCCTGGGCACCTTCTTATATGCAACACAAATCGGGTGGGGGTGGGGGGGTGAGGGCGGGCCCTCGGACGATCCAACTGATTCGCACTTACATGCACCAGGAAGAAGAAGGTGAACTCTGGGGAACTGAGCGGGGAAGCGACACATGCAGGATATCGGGTGCAGGATCTTAGTGACTCCCCGCACAGTGCATTATACACGGACAATGCACTTACATGCACCAGGAAGAAGGTGAACTCCGGGGACCTGAGCGGGGAAGCGACACATGCAGGATATCGGGCGCAGGATCCTAGTGACTCCCCGCACAGCGCATTATACACGGACAATGCACTTACATACACCAGGAAGAAGAAGGTGAACTCCGGGGACCTGAGCGGGGAAGTGACACATGCAGGATATCAGGCGCATGATCTTAGTGACTCCCTGCACAGCGCATTATACACAGACAATGCACTTACATGCACCAGGAAGAAGAAGGTGAACTCCGGGAACCTGAGCGGGGAAGCGACACATGCAGGATATCGGGAGCAGGATCTTAGTGACTCCCGCACAGCGCATTATACACGGACAATGCACTTACATGCACCAGGAAGAAGAAGGTGAACTCCGGGGACCTGAGCGGGGAAGTGACACATGCAGGATATCAGGCGCAGGATCTTAGTGACTCCCCGCACAGCGCATTATACACGGACAATGCACTTACATGCACCAGGAAGAAGAAGGTGAACTCCAGGGACCTGAGCAGGGAAGCGACACATGCAGGATATCGGGTGCAGGATCTTAGTGACTCCCCGCACAGCGCATTATACACGGACAATGCACTTACATGCACCAGGAAGAAGAAGGTGAACTCCGGGGACCTGAGTGGGGAGCGACACATGCAGGATATTGGGCGGCCGCTTGTAGTGAATCGCGGCACAATCCATGATCGTCGGACATTCTGGATCAGGATCGTGACATGGACTGGTAAGTAAATGTGCCCCATTGTCTTATACCCAGTACAGCGCCCTCTTAGGCGAAGGCGAGACATAACACTCGCTATCACTTTTTCCTGTTCTATCCCTTTAATGTATTTACATGCTCAGTAATTTGTGGTCACTTGTGCAGCTGTCAGGTTGCGATAGTGACATTAGAGAGGAGCGGAGCGGATACAATAATGGCCTGTGACCCCGTCTTGTTAAGAAACACAGCTGAGCCATCACACATTGGACACGGTGACTGCGGTGACATTGGCCAAGTACAAATAAAGGACTGGGCGAGGAGGCAATAAATCATAGCGGCAGCAGAGACCCCCCTCCCCCATCCCCCACCTCCCCGCTCACCAGCGTTCAGTTTATTCAAGGGTAAAAATCATTGTTTTAATCTAAACTACGTCTGGTGTAAAAAGTGGTGACATTATCCCAAATGATAGGGGAGAGGGAGCATGGAAAGATATAAATGTGATTTACAGGACTGAGGCCAAAACAGCAATAAAGTCCCATTTAATTAGAGTCCTGGTGCCACGCTGGACGTACAGTGCCCCAACATGACCAGAGGTGATTTCACCTCCATGAACCCATCGAGATTGAGATTTTTATGCCACGATGGCCGCACCGTGAACAACATTCAGCTTTTATATCGTCATTTTCTGCTCGGCTATTTAACCCAATTCGCAAGGCAAATTTCTAGATATTTACCCTCAATGCTCTCAACCTGGAGCTCAAAAACATCTATATGAAAGGGATTCCCCTAGGTCAACTATTATGCCCAAGCGCCTCCTAAAATATCACTTAACATGGCAAACCAAGGTGTAAAACTGGGAAAAATAGACCTTTATTCCAGGATTGCAGCTTCACTGAATACATTGGGGAGTGTCCACACACGGCTGGGCTCTTAGCTCTCTGCAGTAGCGATTGGTCGTGCGACTAAGCCGCACAAAAAGGCGTCTCTTTTTGGGGAACTATATATATAAAACACGCCCCACCGGGGCTAGCCTTTTCTTGGGGCCTGGAGGCAGCCGGGGACCAGAATACGGGAGTGGCTGGCGGTTGCGGCCTAGGCACGCTAGTGTCACAGTGCTTGGTATGGGGACCGGAGGGCTGTCCTACAGCCTGGCAGCTCTCCAGCAGGGTGGTGTGTGCAAGAAATATGGAGGGAGAGGCTGATGCAAAATTCAACCCCTGAGGTGTCTGTAGGATGAGTCCCTGGGTGATGGATGGGGAAGCCCGTGATGGTAAGCAGCTTGATCCAGGGATCAGACGGAGGTAAAGTTGTGCAAAGCAACTTACAGTTCTTTATTCAACTTTAAACAGCAGGCAACGACCAAACGGCAGAAGATTTAGCAGGATGGCGAGCTGGTGGGAGATAGCTGGTCTGCAGGAAGGTTGTTCACAGCCTGGTAGTAGCTTCAGGCTAGATGGTGGATCTCTGCTCTGGGGCTTAAGTCTCCTGACTTGCCCTAATGTGTCAGGCAGCTTGCCTTGACACTTCTGCTTCCTGGTATTATGACACTGGCTGGTGTGGCTCGGCAGGGGCTGCACTCTGCTCTGCTTTCTGTGCTCCAAGTGTCTCTCACTCTCCTCCGGTGCTCCCGCCCACCAGGGGTTTATATGCTCCCTTGGTCAGGTGGTAGCACCCTCCAATCAGCTTCCAGCTTGCTTTACACTATCACAAGACATATCATTGGACAAGAACATCTCACAGTGTTAACTCTTGCCTTTCCAGGCAGTGGCTAAAGCTGCAATTACAAAGTTCTCCAGTACTTAGAGACCGACTAGAGAGGTGATCAGTCTCCCCAACAGCTCCTGACATGGAGAGGGCGCTATTCACAACTGACACCTTGCCTATGCGTTGGCAGGGGCGTTGCATGTATATTTATATCATATATAATAAGGAATCTGTTCAGGAGCCAGAACAGCCGGCTCCTATTAATGAGCTGAGCCTAATGATCCAATTTACTAAAAAGAGCCGGACTGCCCATGACTAGTCTGCAGTGAGGGAATCACAGCAACTACTCTTTGATCTGACTACAAGCTGTAGCAGGATTCTTATTTTATACTAAAGAATGTCTCCCTGCAGAGGGAAGGGGCTGTGAAACTGTCTAGTGCAGAGAGCCAAGAGAAAAGCAGTGTGAGGAAATGCCACCAATGCACCGAATCCAACTCCAATCCTGAAATATCAATCTATTTTTCACAGTCCTGCTGCTACTACTTATAACTGCATGGGTCTGGATTCTGGTAGATATGGGCTGTGGGTTTGAATCTTTAGAGGAGTTGATCGGGAGGGGGGGGTTTGAGCCTGTTTTCTCCTGTATCCCATGTATCCTCCTGGAAGACCTGCACAACTTTCTAAGGTGTAGCAGAAGAGATGCTATATTCCGGGACAGCATTTACACAAAGATAGGGTGAATAAAAGAATAATAATGAATTAGATTTGTAATGTTATTTTAAATAAAAGACAATTAATGAAATAATATGATACATCCCTGCAGAGTGCATCTTGTGATCAGCTATTAGCATGGCCACGCCTCTTCTCCAGTTGTGTTTAATCCCCCATATCACGTCTCCGTAGATACTTAATAAAACGCTGAATCAGTCGGGGAGCGAAAATTTGGGTAAAATTGCATTAGAAGAGAAGTGTCACTAATTCAGTATCATCCGTCACTGTGTATCCGCGGTGTAATCCAAGGATCCCGCAAATGATACTGTCAATTCTAATTCCTTATATTTACTGGAGACGAGGGAATGCGCCTTTCCGCTGTGCGTGAGAGTAAGTGTTATTGGAGATAACATGAAATATTAAATTCTATTTATTTATGACTTATGTTCCTGCCGTCCTGTAGATGTAATGTGCTGTATTGGGTAAAGACGGATATGGGAAGTGATCACTCAATTTAGGGAAAACATAGATGTTCACTTGTGATTTGGGTGAAGAGTTTGAATGTTACATTTTTGTGTCTGGGTTTATGAGGTTTCTCTTGTGCTGCACTTATTGTCCTCTTATTGCTGCACAAACCATCTATGGTCTAATCTACACCTTCAGGTCCTGAATATCAATACATAGGGAGACCTCTCCACTCCAAACACAAAAACCCCTACCATAGTTGTCCAGACTGTCTACTAATCACTCTGGGCTTGGCTACCAACATAATACATATGTATTACATAGAGAGCTCAAGACTACCAGAATGCTGGGGGTCTGACTGCTGAAGTCAGCACAAGTGAGGACACCCCAGTTTATTCGGTGATATCTTCTCCGAATGCAGTGAGATTGGGGTCAAAGGAGAATACTGCAACCCTTGAAGCTGCATATTTCTCTATAGCCTCAGTTACATGACTATAGACTGACCTACTGCTAATGAGTTCTACACCTGCTCTAAGCTCCTTATTATTTCTGTACTTGTCTGAAAGGAACCTGGATTTGGACTGGGTGATTGTGTGTGGGTTTGAGGGGGGGGGGGGGGGTTGTCTTTGTAATTTTTTTGTACTTTTTAAAAAAGGGCTAATGATTTCCTTAAATGGAGGAGGGGCTACATCTGGCAGCTTGTGTCATAAATCTCATTGCACAGAGTAAGATTGAAGTAATTACAATGCAACTACGACCCTTATAGTTACCCCCCAAATATGCCCTATTCTACACTTCCACCATAACTGGAAAAGAAAGCCACGTTTATCTATATGCTTAATATCTGCACTGCACCATTCTCTTAGCAGTTATTTCTTAAAAGCCACAACTGAAGTAATAACTGCCTGTAAATAGGAACATTAAAATGTCAATCTTTATTCATTACAATCTTAAAAACTAGGGTCATAAAACATAACCAAAAAGAGCCTTGCACTTCTTCTGTGCAAATACAGGCTTAGGTACCTCCTATAGGCCCAGCTATACATCTACCAACCATCTCCATATGTGCTCGGGTTAGAAGACATATAGGGGGTCATTTACTAAAGGCCCGATTCGCGTTTTCCCGACGTGTTACCCGAATATTTCCGATTTGCGCCGATTGTACCTGAATTGCCCCGGGATTTTCTGAATGGCTTCCATTCAGATGTAAATCTCTTATGGAGCGCCGTGTTACCGTAGTATCAGTGCACACGGCACAGCAGTACACCCAACGCGTTTCCCTGCTAGTGGTCGGCCTAGCAGTTCATCAGAGGTATGTAATGGATTATACAGAAGTATGGCATATAAAGATCGGCGCACAGCGTGCCATTTGCCACCGCTAATGTTCTGACTCGTCTTGTTTTATCAATGTGCTATACTGTCTAGGTCAGCGGTGTTATCCATACTGTGCATCAGTTTAAAGCCAGGATGCTCTATATCTCACTACATCCTCTCTATCTGACTCATAATTATTACACATCACATTCGCTGACTAACTAGACAGGACGCCGGCACTAGTTTGGCCGCGCGTGCACCGCAGAAGGGTATCGACCAATGGGGCTTCACTTGTCCACCGTCAGTACTCCGTATTGATGACGGACCCCCGATCCACCAATAACCTGAGTCATGGTAAAGTATCCACCCACCTGGATCTAGGCCAATCCCCATAAAGTAGTGTAGCGACGCGGATAAACAAATGTAACCATGGGACGTTTACATTGTGGATCTGTATGGTAAGTGTCATAAACACGTGAAACCGATTTGGGCTTATTATTAGTATGGGACAGCGAGTTCTAAAAATCCACTTTAACCACCAAGACACTGGTCAGTCTTTGGAGCTGTTGTGCACAAATGATAAGCAAATCAATAAAACAATATTAAAGGTACTTTAAAAATTTTTTAAATTGAATTTAACTTGTAATCCAACTTTGTTAATCCAGATGAAGATCACAGCAGAACCCATCCAGTTGCAGTGACCCCCACAGGTGATGGTTTGTATTACACACTGTACATCTTAGTAACTCGTTAGTGGAATTGGGTTTTAGCTTGAATTACAATAAAATAGAACATACAATAAAAATATATATATATATCGGAAACGATTTCCTTGATGAAAACCTTTTTGGATCCAGTGGAAGAGATAACAGGATAATACTTAGGACTTATTACTATTTCCTTTGTCTAATATTCCATTTTATTTTTAGGTTAGAAACCATTGAGTTTGACAAAGCACAGTATGAAGACATTGGGGCCCGATTCGCGTTTTCCCGACGTGTAACCCGAATATTTCCGATTTGCGCAGATTGTACCTGAATTGCCCCGGGATTTTGGCGCACCCGATCGGATTGTGGTGCATCGGCGTCGGCTTGCACGCGACGGAAATCGGGGGGCGTGGCCGAACGAAAACCCGACGTATTCGGAAAAACCGCCGCATTTAAAAACCGATAAAGTGTCGCTTGGGAAGCGCTTACCTTCACCTGGTCCGAGGTGGTGCATTCCGGCGCGTTCAGATGATTTTCAGCGCAGCAGCGCCACCTGGTGGACGGCGGAGGAACTGCCTTCATGAATCCCGGCCGGACCCGAATCCAGAGCAGAGAACGCGCCGCTGGATCGCGAATGGGCCGGGTAAGTAAATCTACCCCATTTGTCAGCTCTGACGTGAACTGCGAATAACGTAGCAACGACGAACATAAAATATTATAATACTCACATTGATGGTAGCAGGACACATTGGGGGTCATTTACTTACCATTGGGGCAGATTTACTTACCCGGCCCATTCGCGATCCAGCGGCGCGTTCTCTGCTCTGGATTCGGGTCCGGCCGGGATTCATGAAGGCAGTTCCTCCGCCGTCCACCAGGTGGCGCTGCTGCGCTGAAAATCATCTCATCGCGCCGGAATGCACCACCTCAGAACAGGTGAAGGTAAGCGCTTCTCAAGCGACACTTTATCGGTTTTTAAATGTGGCGGTTTTTCCGAATACGTCGGGTTTTCGTTCGGCCACGCCCCCCGATTTCCGTCGCGTGCAAGCCGACGCCGATGCGCCACAATCCGATCGCGTGCGCCAAAATCCCGGGGCAATTCAGGTACAATCGGCGCAAATCGGAAATATTCGGGTAACACGTCGGGAAAACGCGAATCGGGCCCTTAGTAAATGACCCCCATTATTTTGACCAAAAATGTCCCTTTTGTCCCCAGTAAATGAGATCCATGAAGTCAGCAGGACACATGTTCTCAGCTTTGTTAATATTTTAACGCGACCAACCTGAGGGGCAGACCAGTACTGTACACACTCCGTGCCCCCATATACCAGGGGACCCCCCTTCCCCCCTCCCCCGGATACACAAAGGAGATTTACACTTTAAATGCCTCAATATTTAAACAACTTTTCCAAATCTGGTTATGAATGATCTAAGAGGGTGACAGCAGGGACATGAATTATAGACGTGTGGACTCCACATATAGAAGGGAGATGTCAGCAGTTTATGCTGTTAAAACGACACTATAAGAAATTATGAATTTACTTATATTGTATTCAAACAATATAACCAAGTGCGTATCCATCTATTAGGCCGAGTACTGGTGGACACACATGCTCAGTGTCTCCCTTCCTATATCCAGGCCTCTCTATAGTTCTATTCTAGTGGAGCAGCCAATAGAAATAGCTTCTAGCCCTGCTTGTCAGGACAGGAGCAGAGACTATGCAGTAGATGGTTGTATAGATATGGAAACTACTTCTATAGAGCAGGTAAGAAGAAACTATATTGTCAGCTACCAGATGGGGAAGTAGACTGATTTTGCCCTATTTCTATCACAATACAGAAGACATTTATATGTAGAGACCAACTTCACGGACGGTGTAGAAAATCATAAACATCATGGCCTACTCAATGACCAGACACGCCTGAAAAACATTTGGGGAGATTTATTAGTAGTTCCTGAGAGCAGAACTGTTCTAGTTGACCATGGTAACCAATCAGAGCTCAGCTTTCATTTTTCCCACAACTTTAAGCTGAGCTCTGATTGGTTTCTATGGACAACTAGAACACTTTTGCCCTGATAAATCTCTCCATAGTCCATATACATTATAATTTCTTATTAATACGAAGCAAAGATCTACTTGATATCAATCACCATATCAATAATATCATCAATGGCGCAAGTCTGTGCCGAGCCCCCGACTAGAATGTATGATTTATAGTAATAGTCTTCTTATACGGCCGAGTGACCCTCTGCACCCCCGCAAGTTACGCCCCTGCTTCCAATCCACCAACAGAGGACCAATAAGCATCAAAACACTAGCAGCATGGGATCGCTATTATTTTATACCATTGTAGCGGTTTTCCAAAAAGGTCCTTGGTGCCCCACTCCATTAGCATCACTGTTCTCCGTACACATTCAGCAGAACGTTATACAATGTATAGACCGACCTTCCAGCGCCTCGGAATCCAAGGTTTCACCGAGTCTTTGTAGAAGCTTTGCCCGTGCCGCGTTCTTCTTGTGTTTCTTGCCTTCGTAGTGTTGCTGAGCCATCATGGGGTTATTAAACCAAGCTCGGCAGAGGTCACAGAATTTCCGGGACTCGCTGCCAATGTTGATGCTCCATATAGTGTCTTCTTCTTGGATGGTCACCTCTGTGGGATCTGGATTTTCTTGAACGGGTTCTTTGGAAGAGAAGAATAGTAGACGTTAAGAGTTGTATTTGGTCTATACTGTAAAAATGGTTTTACATGGCAGGATATTTACTTTCTGAGGGAGTGTCCTCACACTGTTGTACTATTAGTTATCAGCATTGAGCTGCTCCACAGAACCTCCATCTGCTCTGAGTAACAGCTGTAGCTGGCTTCCTGATAAAAAAAAACCTACAGATGTTACTCAGAGTAACAGGGTAGGGGCTACAGACAGTTCAGAGCACAGCAGTGTGAGGACACGCCCCCAGTGTACTTTGACAAGTTAGAATTCTGTGATAGAAATACAATTTTCGCAGTCCGGCTGCTACTAACAACATACACAATGACCTGATTACACATCTCTCCAGGGACAATACCAAATTCTGTCTACATAGAAATAAGAGCACAGTAGTGTGAAGACAAGCCCACAGCGCACTTGCAAAGCTGCAATAGATTTTAGAATATAAATCCATATTTCATAGTTCTGCTGCTACAAAACATCAGAAATAATAGGTCTGATTACTTATCTCTTCCAGGGACAATAACTAGCACGGTCTGCAGAGAGATAAATGCACAGCAGTGTGAGGACATGCTTCCAGAAGCTACCTTGCTGGAATAGAAAACCATTTTTCACAGTCCTGCTGCTACTAACCAACACAAATGTCTGCTTACACATCAATCCAGAGACAATAGATCATCATGCAGTCTACATGGCCAAACCTGCTGACAGTTTCCTTCATAGTGGCTTCATCAGGCTGATAGGGATGACATCAATACGGTGTGATCTCTCGTTCCCTGTTGTTGCTGAGGACTGAATGTTTATGAGAGATTTTACCTCCGCTCATTGCCAGCTCATACACAGAACCAATATGTGAATTGAATTTGAAGCTGTCTGCCAAATTTTTGCAAATGCTTTTTTAAGTACTGTCCCTATTCTGCCGCCAACTCATCCATTGCCTTGTGAATAAATGATGATTTACATGGACATCATCGGCCTCGTCCCTCCTCCTCACAAGGTCAGTACAAAACAAAGCATGACGAGGGGGGGGCCCGGTGTACTGCCCCATCCAGTATATGAGTATCTCAGGTACGTTTGTTTGGTAGATGTCTCACATCTGGTGTGAAGAGACACTATTTTTAAGTGCCATGATCTGCTTTTGCACCCCTCATGCTGCCCCCATCTTGCTGCAGGTGCTGCAGCCAGAGGCAAGAGGCTCAACTTGCCTCATGGTAGGTGCTCCCCTGATCCTGTATTATCACCAATCCACATCCACAAATGCAGAGTTTGGCAAGTGCCAGTGTGCGATTGTGCACAGAGCCATTAATAGGACCGGGCTGTCTATGTGACGGAGGCCAATATAATCAGCCCCCTGTAGTCACACCTGCCCCTGTATATAGTGCTATATGCATCCTCTCTGCATGTCTCTGCAGTGATACAATGGGCAGTTACCATTAGATTACTGTTATCTGTGCTCTATATATGAGATTAGCAGGGAACACGTGTGTTATGCCCTCAACCCCATAATAATAAATAAAATAAAATTAGAGGTGTCCGCCCCGGGCCATCTCTGTGGGGGGCATCTAGGGCTGGCGTCAGCCCCTGGATGCTCTATGGTGAGCATCTAGAGCCGGCATCTGCTCCAGCCCGCTCTGTGCGATGGCAGCTAAGGCTGGTGTCTGTCTGGCCCGGCCCACTCTTCTGGGAGTCTGGGGCTGGCGTCAGCCCCGAACTGCTCTGTGGGGGGCATCTAGGGCTGGCGTCAGCTCTGGTCCGCTCTGTGAGGGTTCTGGGGCTGGTGTCCTCCTTCACCTGCTCTGTAGGGGGTCTGAGGCCGGCCTCAGCCCTGGCCCACTCTGTGCGGGGACTGGGGCCAGCGTCAGCCTTGACCCGCTATGTGTGGGGTCTGGGGCTAACCTCAGCCCTGGCCCGCTCTGTGGGGGGTCTGGGGCTAACCTCAGCCCTGGCCCGCTCTGTGGGGGGTCTGGGGCTTACCTCAGCCGTGGCCCGCTCTGTGGGGGGTCTGGAGCTAACCTCAGCCCTGGCCCGCTCTGTGGGGGGTCTGGGGCTAACCTCAGCCGTGGCCCGCTCTGTGGGGGGTCTGGAGCTAACCTCAGCCCTGGCCCGCTCTGTGGGGGGTCTGGGGCTAACCTTAGCCCTGGTCCGCTCTGTGGGGGGTCTGGAGCTAACCTCAGCCCTGGCCCGCTCTGTGGGGGGTCTGGGGCTAACCTTAGCCCTGGTCCGCTCTGTGGGAGGTCTGGGGCTAACCTCAGCCCTGGCCCGCTCTGTGGGAGGTCTGGGGCTAACCTCAGCCCTGGCCCGCTCTGTGGGGGGTCTGGGGCTAACCTCAGCCCTGGCCAACTCTGTGGGGGGTCTGGGGCTAACCTCAGCCCTGGCCCGCTCTGTGGGGGGTCTGGGGCTAACCTCAGCCCTGGCCCGCTCTGTGGGGGGTCTGGAGCTAACCTCAGCCCTGGCCCGCTCTGTGGGGGGTCTGGAGCTAACCTCAGCCCTGGCCCGCTCTGTGGGGGGTCTGGGGCTAACCTTAGCCCTGGTCCGCTCTGTGGGAGGTCTGGGGCTAACCTCAGCCCTGGCCCGCTCTGTGGGAGGTCTGGGGCTAACCTCAGCCCTGGCCAACTCTGTGGGGGGTCTGGGGCTAACCTCAGCCCTGGCCCGCTCTGTGGGGGATCTGGGGCTAACCTCAGCCCTGGCCCGCTCTGTGGGGGGTCTGGGGCTAACCTCAGCCCTGGCCCGCTCTGTCGGAGGTCTGGGGCTAACCTCAGTCCTGTCCCACTCTCTGAGGAATCTGGAGCCACCGTCAGCCTTGACCTGCTCTGTGGGGGGTCTGGGGCTAACCTCAGCCCTGGCCCGCTCTGTGGGGGGTCTGGGGCTAACCTCAGCCCTGGCCCGCTCTGTGGGGGGTCTGGGGCTAACCTTAGTCCTGACCTGCTCTGTCGGAGGTCTGGGGCTAACCTCAGTCCTGCCCCACTCTCTGAGGAATCTGGAGCCACCGTCAGCCTTGACCTGCTCTGTGTGGGGTCTGGGGCTAACCTCAGCCCTGGCCCGCTCTGTGGGGGGTCTGGGGCTAACCTCAGTCCTGACCTGCTCTGTCGGAGGTCTGGGGCTAACCTCAGTCCTGTCCCACTCTCTGAGGAATCTGGAGCCACCGTCAGCCTTGACCTGCTCTGTGGGGGGTCTGGGGCTAACCTCAGCCCTGGCCCGCTCTGTGGGGGGTCTGGGGCTAACCTCAGCCCTGGCCCGCTCTGTGGGGGGTCTGGGGCTAACCTCAGTCCTGACCTGCTCTGTCGGAGGTCTGGGGCTAACCTCAGTCCTGCCCCACTCTCTGAGGAATCTGGAGCCACCGTCAGCCTTGACCTGCTCTGTGGGGGGTCTGGGGCTAACCTCAGCCCTGGCCTGCTCTGTGGGAGGTCTGGGGCTAACCTCAGCCCTGGCCCGCTCTGTGGGGGGTCTGGGGCTAACCTCAGCCCTGGCCAACTCTGTGGGGGGTCTGGGGCTAACCTCAGCCCTGGCCCGCTCTGTGGGGGGTCTGGGGCTAACCTCAGCCCTGGCCCGCTCTGTGGGGGGTCTGGAGCTAACCTCAGCCCTGGCCCGCTCTGTGGGGGGTCTGGAGCTAACCTCAGCCCTGGCCCGCTCTGTGGGGGGTCTGGGGCTAACCTTAGCCCTGGTCCGCTCTGTGGGAGGTCTGGGGCTAACCTCAGCCCTGGCCCGCTCTGTGGGAGGTCTGGGGCTAACCTCAGCCCTGGCCAACTCTGTGGGGGGTCTGGGGCTAACCTCAGCCCTGGCCCGCTCTGTGGGGGATCTGGGGCTAACCTCAGCCCTGGCCCGCTCTGTGGGGGGTCTGGGGCTAACCTCAGCCCTGGCCCGCTCTGTCGGAGGTCTGGGGCTAACCTCAGTCCTGTCCCACTCTCTGAGGAATCTGGAGCCACCGTCAGCCTTGACCTGCTCTGTGGGGGGTCTGGGGCTAACCTCAGCCCTGGCCCGCTCTGTGGGGGGTCTGGGGCTAACCTCAGCCCTGGCCCGCTCTGTGGGGGGTCTGGGGCTAACCTTAGTCCTGACCTGCTCTGTCGGAGGTCTGGGGCTAACCTCAGTCCTGCCCCACTCTCTGAGGAATCTGGAGCCACCGTCAGCCTTGACCTGCTCTGTGTGGGGTCTGGGGCTAACCTCAGCCCTGGCCCGCTCTGTGGGGGGTCTGGGGCTAACCTCAGTCCTGACCTGCTCTGTCGGAGGTCTGGGGCTAACCTCAGTCCTGTCCCACTCTCTGAGGAATCTGGAGCCACCGTCAGCCTTGACCTGCTCTGTGGGGGGTCTGGGGCTAACCTCAGCCCTGGCCCGCTCTGTGGGGGGTCTGGGGCTAACCTCAGCCCTGGCCCGCTCTGTGGGGGGTCTGGGGCTAACCTCAGTCCTGACCTGCTCTGTCGGAGGTCTGGGGCTAACCTCAGTCCTGCCCCACTCTCTGAGGAATCTGGAGCCACCGTCAGCCTTGACCTGCTCTGTGGGGGGTCTGGGGCTAACCTCAGCCCTGGCCCGCTCTGTGGGGGGTCTGGGGCTAACTTCAGTCCTGACCTGCTCTGTCGGAGGTCTGGGGCTAACCTCAGTCCTGCCCCACTCTCTGAGGAATCTGGAGCCACCGTCAGCCTTGACCTGCTCTGTGGGGGGTCTGGGGCTAACCTCAGCCCTGGCCCGCTCTGTGGGGGGTCTGGGGCTAACCTCAGCCCTGGCCCGCTCTGTGGGGGGTCTGGGGCTAACCTCAGTCCTGACCTGCTCTGTCGGAGGTCTGGGGCTAACCTCAGTCCTGCCCCACTCTCTGAGGAATCTGGAGCCACCGTCAGCCTTGACCTGCTCTGTGGGGGGTCTGGGGCTAACCTCAGCCCTGGCCTGCTCTGTGGGGGGTCTGGGGCTAACCTCAGTCCTGACCTGCTCTGTCGGAGGTCTGGGGCTAACCTCAGTCCTGACCTGCTCTCTGAGGAATCTGGAGCCACCGTCAGCCTTGACCTGCTCTGTGGGGGGTCTGGGGCTAACCTCAGCCCTGGCCTGCTCTGTGGGGGGTCTGGGGCTAACCTCAGCCCTGACCTGCTCTGTCGGAGGTCTGGGGCTAACCTCAGTCCTGACCTGCTCTCTGAGGAATCTGGAGCCACCGTCAGCCTTGACCTGCTCTGTGGGGGGTCTGGGGCTAACCTCAGCCCTGACCCGCTCTGTGGGGGGTCTGGGGCTAACCTCAGCCCTGGCCCGCTCTGTGGGGGGTCTGGGGCTAACCTCAGCCCTGGCCCGCTCTGTCGGAGGTCTGGGGCTAACCTCAGCCCTGGCCCGCTCTGTCGGAGGTCTGGGGCTAACCTCAGTCCTGACCTGCTCTCTGAGGAATCTGGAGCCACCGTTAGCCTTGACCTGCTCTGTGGGGGGTCTGGGGCTAACCTCAGCCCTGGCCCGCTCTGTGGGGGATCTGGGGCTAACCTCAGCCCTGGCCCGCTCTGTGGGGGGTCTGGGGCTAACCTCAGCCCTGGCCCGCTCTGTCGGAGGTCTGGGGCTAACCTCAGTCCTGACCTGCTCTCTGAGGAATCTGGAGCCACCGTTAGCCTTGACCTGCTCTGTGGGAAGCCCAGTCCAGTCTTGTTAAATAAATGATGTAATATTAGTAGAAATGTCCCAAGTGACTACTTAAGCACTCCTCATACTTTCATACTCCTCCTTGGCTAAAAATACTCCTTAATAATGGTGGGAGGAGCATCATTACCCTTCTGGCCACATCCATCCCGTGGGATGAGATACTTTGTGATGACCAACGCTGCCATGGCAAATCCTCAAACAGGCCAATGGGAAAATAATCTTCAGCAGTAAGTGCATGGCGGACACGGAGGCATTTATCTTTTCCAGAAAGATTCGGGGATAAATGTAATATTAATGCTCCCAGGCCTGGAAATCTTACAATCCATCTCATCTCCAGTTCAGAGATTTCCATTAAGTAAATCTCTTTCATCCGCCTCTCGGAGGATCGCGGTGATTATTTATGACTAGATGCACAGACCACAAAGTGAAGCTGCCAGGATCCCCAGCACAGACAGACGAAAGGGAAATCGCTGCTTTCTTCTCCCCGGTAGTGAAATCCCACATGTCCTGGTACCTTTATGCCTTTTAATATGCAGAATATTATTCCTTTTTTAGCAGACGAGCGACTTTTAGTTCCTCTTGTGAGTTGATGAATGCACCTAAGATCAATAAAGAAGATCGCTCACCAGGGAGGACCAGTCAGAATTGGGGAGCTACCTCATAATGTGTAGGTCCAGTCAGCACCAGGGAACTACCCCATTTATTATCCAGATGCAGTTAGTACTAAGGAAGTACCTCATATGTCAGTGGTGGCGAACCTATGACACGGGTGCAAGAGGTGGCACTCAGAGCCCTTTCTGTGGACACCAAGGCCTTCACCCCAGCACCAGCTGCCAGGACTACACGAGAAGGTGTGGATAGAGATGGATAATCTTTGGAGCTCCTGCTCTGGGTCCCCTGATTCTTCTTCTTCACTGGACCCTGGAAGGAAGCTATAATTCAAATTTCTCCATCTTCTTTCTATTGTATTGGTGTCCTCAGGACGCCAATACGATTGAAACTTGTGAAACAGCTGGGATCAATAGGTTACTACTAGAGATGAGCGAGCACTAAAATGCTCGAGTGCTCGTTATTCGAGACGAACTTTTCCCGATGCTCGAGTGCTCGTTTCGAATAACGAGCCCCATTGAAGTCAATGGGAGACCCGAGCATTTTTTTAATAAAACTGAACAGTAAAAGAACAGTGCAAAAAAAAAAAAATTCCAGATGTTTGCAGATGTTTTACTTGTAAGAACACATTGAAATAACACTATTCTTCACTTTGCAGGTGTGCGCGCGTGTCTCCCGATAGGTTCGGAGATACGCGCGCACATCAGCAATGTGAAGAATAGTGTTATTTCAATGTGTTCTTACAAGTAAAACATATGGAAACGTGTAATATTTTTTTTTTACAATAAAAATACTTTTATTCAATTTATTTTATTAATTTACTGCTCGATCTCGAGCTGGCGAGATACTCGTCCGAGTAACGAGCCGGTCCGAGTATGCTAATACTCCACCCAGCAGTATACTCAGACGAGTATACTCGCTCATCTCTAGTTACTACCGAAATTGTCATGTTGTCACTTTGCGACATAAAAGTAGGTTTTGTTTGTAGGTTGGGCACTCTGTCTCTAAAAGGTTTGCCTTCACTGTCATATGTTATTTAGGGCCAGTGCGAATTGGGGAACTACCTAATATTATGTGAGTCCAGTCAGAACCAGCGAAGTACCAAATATATTATTCAGATCCAGTAAGAACAGAGAAAGTACCTCGTACACTATTCAGGTACAGTCAGAACTGGCTGAACTACCTCATATTAAGCAGGTCCGGTCAGTACCATATTGATTAGGTGCAGGCACAGCTAGGGAAACTACTTCATATCTTTAGGACCAGTCATAACCGGGCAGCTACCTCATTTATTATTCAGGCCCAATAACACCTGAGGTACTAATCAGGTGGCCAATTTTTCAAAAATCAGGGAACCCTTTTAAAAAGAGGAACCACCTCTCCTCCCGATTTATTGGTTTTGGTAAATATTTACGTTCCCCATTAAATAACAATACATTTTCTCTTCCCAAAATACCTAATGTCATCAGTCACTGATTTTTGAGTAACTTCTTTTTTCTTCATTTAAACAATTTTTTGTCTAAGATCAGTGCTGATGTTAATAAGATGTAAAATAAAATAAAGTCAAATCTGATATGAGAAGAGGATGGAAATATGGATATTACTTCTATAATACTGCCCTCTATGGACAAAAATCTAAATCTGAAACGGTTCTTGAATGTAACATTTTGATTTGTTTCGGTTTTTCACCTCTACGACAGGTGAAATTTCTCATATATGTAGATGACCTTAAGATATTGTCACCGACCAGGAGAAGTCTCCAGGACAATCTGGAAATCCTGGAGAAATGTATCACCACTTGGGCTCCAACTAGAAATCTAAATAAAACCAACATCATGATGTTCCAGAGGAGATACACAAGGGCTTCCCTCCTTCATGCTGGACAGCTGCTCACTCAGATACACCTACCTTGGCCATGAAACCCACTAATTGGGAAGCTTCAAGCAACTCATCCATGTGCTCAGAGACAAGGGGGGTCATTTACTAAGGGCCCGATTTGCGTTTTCCCTCGAATTTTTCCGATTTGCGCCGATTTCCCCTGTATTGCCCCGGGATTTTGGCCCACGCGATCGGATTGTGGCGCATCGGCGCCAGCATGCACGCGACGGAAATCGGGGGGCGTGGCCGAATGAAAACCCAACGGATTCGGAAAAACCGCCGCATTTAAAAAAAGAAATGTGTCGCTTGGGAAGCGCTTACCTTCACTTGGTCCGGCCCGGTGAACTCCAGCGCGTTCAGATGCTTTTCAGTGCAGCAGCGCCACCTGGTCGACGGTGGAGGAACTACCTTGATGAATCCCGGCCGGACCCGAATTCAGCGCAGAGAACGCACCGCTGGATCGCGAATGGACCGGGTAAGTAAATCTGCCCCAAGGTCTGCAGAACCTTCCAATCAGGAGGCGATTGTACAGACTTAGCCCTCCAGTGATGGTGACTACATCCTATCCCCCATCCTTCTGTATGGCAGGGAGGTCCCACCAAACTGGTCAAGCCCAACTCATGTATTCCACCTAGAATTCTGCAAACACCTTCTCCATGTCCATCGGATAACGTCAAACAGCGGCTGTAGGGGAGAACTGGACAGATTCCCTTCATACATTACAGTCCAGAAGAGGGCGCTATCATTCCTGGCGCCTACAGCACAGCAGTCCGGATTCCTTCTACCATAAAGCCTGGCAGAAGGGGGTCCCTGGCAAACCTAAAACCGAATCATCCCAGAAGCTGACCATCTAACAGGGACTACAAAGAGGCTACAGACTGGACCCTTATCTGGAGAAACTCGCTGACCCCAGAGACCGCCAGATCCTGAGCCGCTACAGATCGAGCGCCGACAACCTGGCCATGGAGTCCGGGCGGCACAGACCAGGAAGAGCGGCCTGTGCCAACAGTGCCAGGACCAGGAGGCCACCGAGGATGAGGTCCACTTCCAGCTACACCGCTCCAAGTACTCAGCAGTGAGGGACACTCACTTCAGGAGACTCTCAGATCTCCTCCAGGAATTCAGCTCCATGGAGGAGGGAGAAAAGAGGGGAGAAGGGGCCACACAACATGTCACCTCCTGCCATAGAGACATAGAGCCATGGACTGAGACATATATGACACTATGGACTACCATAACCCCCATGCATCCCGTGTCCCCATCATCCTGTTCCCGATACCTCGCGACCCTCTACAACCATCCAATATTCTGTAAATGCTTTGGCAATGGTAACTAGTATTTGGTCCGAGCTCCTCTGAACTGGGAGTCCTAAATGTCCTGCATATATGACCAGCGATTTCTACGGGGTGCACAAGATGACCGAGTAAACAGAGCACTACCCCACATCGGCAGTGACAGCCCATGTACAGAAGGGTCTTGCTGTCCTTTAATATACTAATTAACGGGGGTCCTGGTGGTCAGGTGCCCGACAAACACTTATTCCCTATCCTAAGGCTAGAAGATAAGTGACTTTCATTCACTGGAAGGATTTTTAGGGGTCACCATTCTCCTGATTGCTATAGGGAATGCGTCTTTGGTGGGACATATTTAAGGATCCCTAATCCCTGGGTTGTAGATCAGTGCACTACAGAGCCAGAACTTGCAGGTTCTAGGTCGCAGTGATGGGTCCACCTTCCTTCCATGTAGGATTCTTATATGGTACAGGGACCAGAAGAATCATCAGCACCCCCTATGGCTACACCCCTATAGTTTTGGCTTTATAGCACAGTATACACCCCCTCGGAGGACACTAAAAATAAACCCTTACAAGCCATATACAGAATCTAAGCATCCCATCATGTGGATCTTGTATCTGTGTAAATCCCCCAGTATTGTTTCATGAGCCGGAGCGTTTCTTACATCGTTACTGAAGGCATTTATTACAAGCCGATCCTGGAGATTAATGGCTCATCTGGTCAGTTTTAGGGATGTGAGACACTTGATATATGGATTGCAGTGAGCACCTGTCAGCTATACGGCCGCAAATATCAGAAGTTCTACATGGAGCGTTTAGGCTGCTCGTATATATGTTACACAGTCTCAGCTGGCAGTAGCCCTGGCAGCGGATAAATCTACAGAACGGCTCCCAGGTGAGGCCGGGGCAGGTGCCGCTCGCTGCTTAGCCAAGACCAAACTTTTCTGTTGGCTACAGGCTCTACAGTAGGGATGGGCTGCACCTCAATGGGGAGGGGGCCGCTGTTTTAGGGGAAAAAATGGCTAGAAGGTTGGAGGAGTGTTTAAACTAGAGACCTGGGGGGGGAGGGCAACTACACTTGTGCAGGGCAAATAGACAGTGTACATAGAGAGCTGGGAAGAGCCATAGTCCATGGGGGAGGAAGGGGGGCTGGAATGAGATTGGGGAATAAGGACAAAAGGAATACGGATAGGGAAAACCATATAAAGTGCATGTACACAAATGCCAGAAGCCTCACAAACACAATGGAGGAACTGGAAGTCTTGATGTTGGAGAGAAATCTGATATAGTGGGTATCAGCGAGACATGGCTGGACAGTAGCTGTGACTGGGCTGTTACTATAGATGGTTATAGTCTTTTTAGAAAGGATTGTATAAATAGACAAGGGGGAGGGGTTTGTTTATATGTGAATTCTCGCCTCAAGCCCGTCCTGCGAGATGACATCAGTAACGCAAATGTGGAGTCCCTATGGGTGGAGATAAGAGGAGGGAAAAAGAATAATAAAATATTACTAGGGGTTTGTTATAAGGCTCCAAATATAATGGAGGCAGCAGATGAAATGCTGATAAGTGAAATGGATGCGGCTTCAAAGCAAGGTGAAGTATTTATCATGGGGGACTTCAATTACCCAGATATCGACTGGGGGGCAGAAACCTGCAGGTCCTTCAAAGGCAGCAGGTTCTTGTCAACAACAAAAGACAATTACCTGTCGCAACTAGTCCTGGAGCCAACAAGAGGGGGGGCACTGCTGGACCTTATCCTAACCAACAGACCTGATAGGGTATCAAAACTACAGGTTGGGGGGAACCTGGGGAATAGTGATCATAATATCATTGATTTTGTATTATGCTTTACTAAGAGCATTACGGAAGGGGCAACCAACACTCTAAACTTCAGGAGGGCAAATTTTCAGCAACTAAGGGAAGACTTTAAAGGCATAGACTGGGATAATGTTCTCAAAGACAAAAGCCCCCCCCAATGTGGCTAACTAGTCTTGTAAGGAAAGCAATAAGCGAGAAAGATAAAGCGTTTAAGGTGCTAAAACGTGAAGGTAGCGATGAGGCATTACAGGATTATAGAGAGAAAAATAAATCCTGTAAAAAGCAGATAAAGGCCGCAAAAATAGAGACTGAGAGAAATATTGCCAGGGAGAGCAAAAATAATCCCAAATTATTTTTCAAGTATATAAATGATAAGAAACTAAAAACAGAGAGTGTGGGTCCCCTTAGAAATAACATGGGGGTCATGGTGGAAGGAGATGAGGAAAGGGCCAATCTACTGAATGTCGCCTTCTCAACTGTCTTTACCCAGGAAAATCCCCTGGTGGAAGACACAATGAGGAATAATGTAAATTCTTTTTATAATGTCAACAGTTTAACCCAGGAAGAGGTACGGCGCCGCCTCGCAACCACTAAGATAGATAAATCTCCTGGGCCAGATGGCATACACCCCCGGGTTCTGCATGAACTATGTACGGTGATAGACAAACCGTTATTTTTAATATTTGAAGATTCACTGAGGACTGGTTATGTTCCACAGGACTGGCGCATAGCAAATGTGGTACCAAGATACAAAAAAGGATCAAATAGCGATCCTGGAAACTACAGACCCGTGAGTCTAACTGCTGTGGTGGGGAAAATATTTGAGGGGTTTGTTAGAGATGCTATCCTGGAGTATCTCACTGTGCACAACCTTATAACCCAGCGTCAGCATGGGTTTATGAGAGATCGCTCCTGTCAGACTAATCTGATTGGTTTCTACGAGGAGGTAAGTTCAAGACTGGATCTGGGGGACGCTGTAGATGTTGTATATCTGGACTTTTCAAAGGCATTTGACACCGTGCCACATAAAAGGTTGGTATATAAAATGAGACTGCTGGGAATAGGAGAAAATCTGTGTATCTGGGTAAATAATTGGCTTAGTGATAGAAAACAGAGGGTGGTCATTAATGGCACATTCTCAGATTGGGTTGATGTTACCAGTGGAGTGCCACAGGGCTCAGTATTAGGGCCACTTCTTTTTAATATTTTTATTAATGACCTTGTAGTGGGTTTACACAGTCAAGTTTCAATATTTGCAGATGATACTAAGCTGTGTAAAGTAATAAATACTGAGGACGATAGTTTAGCATTACAGAGGGATTTGTGGAAGCTTGAGGGATGGGCAGAGAAATGGTTGATGAGATTTAATGTAGATAAATGTAAAGTTATGCACTTGGGCCATGGAAACAAAAAGTATAATTATGTTCTAAACGGTCAATTACTTAGTAAAACTGAAGCTGAAAAGGACTTGGGGGTATTGGTGGATGGTAAACTTAATTTTAGTGACCAGAGCCAGGCAGCTGCTACCAAAGCAAATAAAATAATGGGATGTATCAAGAGAGGAATAGATTCTCATGATAAAGACATAGTTTTGCCCTTATACAAATCCCTGGTCAGACCACACATGGAATATTGTGTACAGTTTTGGGCACCAGTGTATAAAAAGGATATAGTAGAGCTGGAACGGGTGCAGAGGAGAGCAACCAGGATTATTAGGGGAATGGGGGAACTAGAATACACTGACAGATTAAAAAATTTGGGATTATTCAGTTTAGAAAAAAGACGACTGAGGGGAGACCTCATTACAATGTACAAATACCTGAACGGACAGTACAAGGATCTCTCCAAAGATCTTTTTATACCTCGGCCTGTGACCAGGACAAGGGGGCATCCTCTACACCTAGAGGAGAGGAGATTCTACCATCACCATAGACAGGGGCATCCTCTACACCTAGAGGAGAGGAGGTTCTACCATCACCATAGACAGGGGACATCCTCTACACCTAGAGGAGAGGAGGCTCTACCATCACCATAGACAGGGGGCATCCTCTACACCTAGAGGAGAGGAGGATCTACCATCACCATAGACAGGGGACATCCTCTACACCTAGAGGAGAGGAGGTTCTACCATCACCATAGACAGGGGACATCCTCTACACCTAGAGGAGAGGAGGTTCTACCATCACCAAAGACAGGGGACATCCTCTACACCTAGAGGAGAGGAGGTTCTACCATCACCATAGACAGGGGGCATCCTCTACACCTAGAGGGGAGGAGGTTCTACCATCACCATAGACAGGAGGCATCCTCTACACCTAGAGGAGAGGCGATTCTACCATCACCATAGACAGGGGGTATCCTCTACACCTAGAGGAGAGGAGGTTCTACCATCACCATAGACAGGGGACATCCTCTACACCTAGAGGAGAGGAGGTTCTACCATCACCATAGACAGGGGGCATCCAATACACCTAGAGGAGAGGTGGTTCTACCATCACCATAGACAGGGGGTATCCTCTACACCTAGAGGAGAGGAGGTTCTACCATCACCAAAGACAGGGGTCATCCTCTACACCTAGAAGAGAGGAGGCTCTACCATCACCATAGACAGGAGGCATCCTCTACACCTAGAGGAGAGGAGGTTCTACCATCACCATAGACAGGGGGCATCCTCTACACCTAGAGGAGAGGAGGTTGTACCATAACCATAGACAGGGGACATCCTATACACCTAGAGGAGAGGAGGTTCTACCATCACCATAGACAGGGGACATCCTCTACACCTAGAGGAGAGGAGGTTCTACCATCACCATAGACAGGGGGCATCCTCTACACCTAGAGGAGAGGAGGTTCTACCATCATCATAGACAGGGGGCATCCTCTACACCTAGAGGAGAGGAGGTTCTACCATCACCATAGACAGGGGGCATCCTCTACACCTAGAGGAGAGGAGGTTCTACCATCACCATAGACAGGAGGCATCCTCCACACCTAGAGGAGAGGAGGTTCTACCATCACCATAGACAGGGGCATCCTCTACACCTAGAGGAGAGGAGGTTCTACCATCACCATAGACAGGGGGCATCCTCTACACCTAGAGGAGAGGAGGTTCTACCTTCACCATAGACAGGGGCATCCTCTACACCTAGAGGAGAGGAGGTTCTACCATCACCATAGACAGGGGACATCCTCTACACCTGGAGGAGAGGAGGCTCTACCATCACCATAGACAGGAGGCATCCTCTACACCTAGAGGAGAGGAGGTTCTACCTTCACCATAGACAGGGGCATCCTCTACACCTAGAGGAGAGGAGGTTCTACCATCACCATAGACAGGGGACATCCTCTACACCTAGAGGAGAGGAGGTTCTACCATCACCATAGACAGGGGGCATCCTCTACACCTAGAGGAGAGGAGGTTCTACCTTCACCATAGACAGGGGCATCCTCTACACCTAGAGGAGAGGAGGTTCTACCATCACCATAGACAGGGGACATCCTCTACACCTGGAGGAGAGGAGGCTCTACCATCACCATAGACAGGAGGCATCCTCTACACCTAGAGGAGAGGAGGTTCTACCATCACCATAGACAGGGGGTATCCTCTACACCTAGAGGAGAGGAGGTTCTACCATCACCATAGACAGGGGACATCCTCTACACCTAGAGGAGAGGAGGTTCTACCATCACCATAGACAGGGGACATCCTCTACACCTAGAGGAGAGGAGGTTCTACCTTCACCATAGACAGGGGCATCCTCTACGCCTAGAGGAGAGGAGGTTCTACCATCACCATAGACAAGGGGCATCCTCTACACCTAGAGGAGAGGAGGTTCTACCATCACCATAGACAGGGGGCATCCTCTACACCTAGAGGAGAGGAGGTTCTACCATCACCATAGACAGTGGGCATCCTCTACACCTAGAGGAGAGGAGGTTCTACCATCACCATAGACAGGGGGCATCCTCTACACCTAGAGGAGAGGAGGTTCTACCATCACCATAGACAGGGGGCATCCTCTACACCTAGAGGAAAGGAGGTTCTACCATCACCATAGACAGTGGGCATCCTCTACACCTAGAGGAGAGGAGGTTATACCATCACCATAGACAGTGGGCATCCTCTACACCTAGAGGAGAGGTGGTTCTACCATCACCATAGACAGGGAACATCCTCTACACCTAGAGGAGAGGAGAATATACCATCACCATAGACAGAGGGCATCCTCTACACCTAGAGGAGAGGGGGTTCTATCATCACCATAGACAGGGGACATCCTCTACACCTAGAGGAGAGGAGGTTCTACCATCACCATAGACAGGAGGCATCCTCTACACCTAGAGGAGAGGAAGTTCTACCATCACCAGAGACAGGGGGCATCCTCTACACCTAGAGGAGAGGAGGTTCTACCATCACCATAGACAGGGGGCATCCTCTACACCTAGAGGAGAGGCGATTTTACCATCACTATAGACAGGGGGCATCCTCTACACCTAGAGGAGAGGAAGTTCTACCATCACCATAGACAGGGGGCATCCTCTACACCTAGAGGAGAGGAGGTTCTACCATCACCATAGACAGGGGGCATCCTCTACACCTAGAGGAGAGGAGGCTCTACCATCACCATAGACAGGGACATCCTCTACACCTAGAAGAGAGGAGGTTCTATCATCACCATAGACAGGGGGCATCCTCTACACCTAGAAGAGAGGAGGTTCTATCATCACCATAGACAGGGGGCATCCCCTACACCTAGAGGAGAGGAGGTTCTACCATCACCATAGACAGGAGGCATCCTCTACACCTAGAGGAGAGGCGATTCTACCATCACCATAGACAGGGGGCATCCTCTACACCTAGAGGAGAGGAGGTTCTACCATCACCATAGACAGGGGACATCCTCTACACCTAGAGGAGAGGAGGTTCTACCATCACCACAGACAGGGGGCATCCTCTACACCTAGAGGAGAGGAGGTTCTACCATCACCATAGACAGGGGGCATCCTCTACACCTAGAGGAGAGGACGTACTATCATCACCATAGACAGGGGACATCCTCTACACCTAGAGGAGAGGAGGTTCTACCATCACCACAGACAGGGGGCATCCTCTACACCTAGAGGAGAGGAGGTTCTACCATCACCATAGACAGGGGGCATCCTCTACACCTAGAGGAGAGGAGGTTCTACCATCACCAAAGACAGGGGGCATCCTCTACACCTAGAGGAGAGGAGGTTCTACCATCACCATAGACAGGGGGCATCCTCTACACCTAGAGGAGAGGAGGTTCTACCTTCACCATAGACAGGGGCATCCTCTACACCTAGAGGAGAGGAGGTTCTACCATCACCATAGACAGGGGACATCCTCTACACCTGGAGGAGAGGAGGCTCTACCATCACCATAGACAGGAGGCATCCTCTACACCTAGAGGAGAGGAGGTTCTACCTTCACCATAGACAGGGGCATCCTCTACACCTAGAGGAGAGGAGGTTCTACCATCACCATAGACAGGGGACATCCTCTACACCTAGAGGAGAGGAGGTTCTACCATCACCATAGACAGGGGGCATCCTCTACACCTAGAGGAGAGGAGGTTCTACCTTCACCATAGACAGGGGCATCCTCTACACCTAGAGGAGAGGAGGTTCTACCATCACCATAGACAGGGGACATCCTCTACACCTGGAGGAGAGGAGGCTCTACCATCACCATAGACAGGAGGCATCCTCTACACCTAGAGGAGAGGAGGTTCTACCATCACCATAGACAGGGGGTATCCTCTACACCTAGAGGAGAGGAGGTTCTACCATCACCATAGACAGGGGACATCCTCTACACCTAGAGGAGAGGAGGTTCTACCATCACCATAGACAGGGGACATCCTCTACACCTAGAGGAGAGGAGGTTCTACCTTCACCATAGACAGGGGCATCCTCTACGCCTAGAGGAGAGGAGGTTCTACCATCACCATAGACAAGGGGCATCCTCTACACCTAGAGGAGAGGAGGTTCTACCATCACCATAGACAGGGGGCATCCTCTACACCTAGAGGAGAGGAGGTTCTACCATCACCATAGACAGTGGGCATCCTCTACACCTAGAGGAGAGGAGGTTCTACCATCACCATAGACAGGGGGCATCCTCTACACCTAGAGGAGAGGAGGTTCTACCATCACCATAGACAGGGGGCATCCTCTACACCTAGAGGAAAGGAGGTTCTACCATCACCATAGACAGTGGGCATCCTCTACACCTAGAGGAGAGGAGGTTATACCATCACCATAGACAGTGGGCATCCTCTACACCTAGAGGAGAGGTGGTTCTACCATCACCATAGACAGGGAACATCCTCTACACCTAGAGGAGAGGAGAATATACCATCACCATAGACAGGGGGCATCCTCTACACCTAGAGGAGAGGGGGTTCTATCATCACCATAGACAGGGGACATCCTCTACACCTAGAGGAGAGGAGGTTCTACCATCACCATAGACAGCGGGCATCCTCTACACCTAGAGGAGAGGAGGTTCTACCATCACCATAGACAGGGGGCATCCTCTACACCTAGAGGAGAGGAGGTTCTACCATCACCATAGACAGGGGGCATCCTCTACACCTAGAGGAGAGGCGATTTTACCATCACTATAGACAGGGGGCATCCTCTACACCTAGAGGAGAGGAAGTTCTACCATCACCATAGACAGGGGGCATCCTCTACACCTAGAGGAGAGGAGGTTCTACCATCACCATAGACAGGGGGCATCCTCTACACCTAGAGGAAAGGAGGTTCTACCATCACCATAGACAGTGGGCATCCTCTACACCTAGAGGAGAGGAGGTTATACCATCACCATAGACAGTGGGCATCCTCTACACCTAGAGGAGAGGTGGTTCTACCATCACCATAGACAGGGAACATCCTCTACACCTAGAGGAGAGGAGAATATACCATCACCATAGACAGGGGGCATCCTCTACACCTAGAGGAGAGGGGGTTCTATCATCACCATAGACAGGGGACATCCTCTACACCTAGAGGAGAGGAGGTTCTACCATCACCATAGACAGCGGGCATCCTCTACACCTAGAGGAGAGGAGGTTCTACCATCACCATAGACAGGGGGCATCCTCTACACCTAGAGGAGAGGAGGTTCTACCATCACCATAGACAGGGGGCATCCTCTACACCTAGAGGAGAGGCGATTTTACCATCACTATAGACAGGGGGCATCCTCTACACCTAGAGGAGAGGAAGTTCTACCATCACCATAGACAGGGGGCATCCTCTACACCTAGAGGAGAGGAGGTTCTACCATCACCATAGACAGGGGGCATCCTCTACACCTAGAGGAGAGGCGATTTTACCATCACTATAGACAGGGGGCATCCTCTACACCTAGAGGAGAGGAAGTTCTACCATCACCATAGACAGGGGGCATCCTCTACACCTAGAGGAGAGGAGGTTCTACCATCACCATAGACAGGGGGCATCCTCTACACCTAGAGGAGAGGAGGCTCTACCATCACCATAGACAGGGACATCCTCTACACCTAGAAGAGAGGAGGTTCTATCATCACCATAGACAGGGGGCATCCTCTACACCTAGAAGAGAGGAGGTTCTATCATCACCATAGACAGGGGGCATCCCCTACACCTAGAGGAGAGGAGGTTCTACCATCACCATAGACAGGAGGCATCCTCTACACCTAGAGGAGAGGCGATTCTACCATCACCATAGACAGGGGGCATCCTCTACACCTAGAGGAGAGGAGGTTCTACCATCACCATAGACAGGGGACATCCTCTACACCTAGAGGAGAGGAGGTTCTACCATCACCACAGACAGGGGGCATCCTCTACACCTAGAGGAGAGGAGGTTCTACCATCACCATAGACAGGGGGCATCCTCTACACCTAGAGGAGAGGACGTACTATCATCACCATAGACAGGGGACATCCTCTACACCTAGAGGAGAGGAGGTTCTACCATCACCACAGACAGGGGGCATCCTCTACACCTAGAGGAGAGGAGGTTCTACCATCACCATAGACAGGGGGCATCCTCTACACCTAGAGGAGAGGAGGTTCTACCATCACCAAAGACAGGGGGCATCCTCTACACCTAGAGGAGAGGAGGTTCTACCATCACCATAGACAGGGGGCATCCTCTACACCTAGAGGAGAGGAGGCTCTACCATCACCATAGACAGGAGGCATCCTCTACACCTAGAGGAGAGGCGGTTCTACCATCACCATAGACAGGGGCATCCTATACACCTAGAGGAGAGGAGGTTCTACCATCACCATAGATAGGGGGCATCCTCTACACCTAGAGGAGAGGAGGTTCTACCATCACCATAGACAGGGGGCATCCTCTACACCTAGAGGAGAGGAGGCTCTACCATCACCATAGACAGGAGGCATCCTCTACACCTAGAGGAGAGGAGGTTCTACCATCACCATAGACAGGGGGCATCCTCTACACCTAGAGGAGAGGAGGTTCTACCATCACCATAGACAGGGGCATCCTCTACACCTAGAGGAGAGGAGGTTCTACCATCACCATAGATAGGGGGCATCCTCTACACCTAGAGGAGAGGAGGTTCTACCATCACCATAGACAGGGGGCATCCTCTACACCTAGAAGAGAGGCGGTTCTACTATCACCATAGACAGGGGCATCCTCTACACCTAGAGGAGAGGAGGTTCTACCATCACCATAGATAGGGGGCATCCTCTACACCTAGAGGAGAGGAGTTTCTACCATCACCATAGACAGGGGGCATCCTCTACACCTAGAGGAGAGGAGGTTCTACCATCACCATAGACAGGGGACATCCTCTACACCTAGAGTAGAGGACGTACTACCGTCACCATAGACAGGGGACATCCTCTACACCTAGAGGAGAGGAGGTTCTACCATCACCATAGACAGGGGGCATCCTCTACACCTAGAGGAGAGGAGGTTCTACCATCACCATAGATAGGGGGCATCCTCTACACCTAGAGGAGAGGAGGTTCTACCATCACCATAGACAGGGGGCATCCTCTACACCTAGAGGAGAGGAGGTTCTACCATCACCATAGACAGGGGACATCCTCTACACCTAGAGGAGAGGACGTACTATCATCACCATAGACAGGAGGCATCCTCTACACCTAGAGGAGAGGAGGTTCTACCATCACCATAGACAGGGGCATCCTCTACACCTAGAGGAGAGGAGGTTCTACCATCACCATAGACAGGGGGCATCCTCTACACCTAGAGGAGAGGAGGTTCTATCATCACCATAGACAGGGGGCATCCTCTACACCTAGAGGAGAGGAGGCTCTACCATCACCATAGACAGGGGACATCCTCTACACCTAGAGGAGAGGAGGTTCTACCATCACAATAGACAGGGGGCATCCTCTACACCTAGAGGAGAGGAGGTTCTACCATCACCAAAGACAGGGGGCATCCTCTACACCTAGAGGAGAGGGGGTTCTACCATCACCATAGACAGGGGACATCCTATACACCTAGAGGAGAGGAGGTTCTACCATCACCATAGACAGGGGTCATCCTCTACACCTAGATGAGAGGAGGTTTTACCATCACCATAGACAGGGGCATCCTCTACGCCTTGAGGAGAGGAGGTTCTACCATCACCATAGACAGGGGGCATCCTCTACACCTAGAGGAGAGGAGGTTCCGCCATCACCATAGACAGGGCATCCTCTACACCTAGAGGAGAGGCGATTCTACCATCACCACAGACAGGGCGCATCCTCTACACCTAGAGGAGAGGAGGTTCTACCATCACCATAGACAGGGGCATCCTCTACACCTAGAGGAGAGGAGGTTCTACCATCACCATAGACAGGGGATATCCTCTACACCTAGAGGAGAGGAGATTCTACCATCACCATAGACAGGGGGCATCCTCTACACCTAGAGGAGAGGAGGTTCTACCATCAACATAGACAGGGGGCATCCTCTACACCTAGAGGAGAGGTGGTTCTACCATCACCATAGACAGGGGTTATCCTCCACACCTAGAGGAGAGGAGGTTCTACCATCACCATAGACAGGGGGCATCCTCTACACCTAGAGGAGAGGAGGTTCTACCATCACCATAGACAGGGGGCATCCTCTACACCTAGAGGAGAGGAGGTTCTACCATCACCATAGACAGGGACATCCTCTACACCTAGAGGAGAGGAGGTGCTACCATCACCATAGACAGGGGGCATCCTCTACACCTAGAGGAGAGGAGGTTCTACCATCACCATAGACAGGAGGCATCCTCTATACCTAGAGGAGAGGAGGTTCTACCATCACCATAGACAGAGGGCATCCTCTACACCTAGAGGAGAGGAGGTACTACCATCACCACAGACAGGGGGCATCCTCTACACCTAGAGGAGAGGAGGTTCTACCATCACCACAGACAGGGGGCATCCTCTACACCTAGAGGAGAGGAGGTTCTACCATCACCATAGACAGGGGGCATCCTCTACACCTAGAGGAGAGGAGGTTCTACCATCACCATAGACAGGGGCATCCTCTACACCTAGAGGAGAGGAGGTTCTACTATCACCATAGACAGGGGCATCCTCTACACCTAGAGGAGAGGAGGTTCTACCATCACCATAGACAGGGGCATCCTCTACACCTAGAGGGGAGGAGGTTCTTCCATCACCATAGACAGGGGGCATCCTCTACACCTAGAGGAGAGGAGGTTCTACCATCACCATAGACAGGGGCATCCTCTACACCTAGAGGAGAGGAGGTTCTATCATCACCATAGACAGGAGGCATCCTCTACACCTAGAGGAGAGGAGGTTCTACCATCACCATAGACAGGGGGCATCCTCTACACCTAGAGGAGAGGCGGTTCTACCATCACCATAGACAGGGGGCATCCTCTACACCTAGAGGAGAGGAGGTTCTACCATCACCATAGACAGGGAGCATCCTCTACACCTAGAGGAGAGGAGGTTCTACCATCACCATAGACAGGGGGCATCCTCTACACCTAGAGGAGAGGCGGTTCTACCATCACCATAGACAGGGGGCATCCTCTACACCTAGAGGAGAGGAGGTTCTACCATCACCATAGACAGGGGGCATCCTCTACACCTAGAGGAGAGGAGGTTCTACCATCACCATAGACAGGGAGCATCCTCAACACCTAGAGGAGAGGAGATTCTACCATCACCATAGACAGGGACATCCTCTACACCTAGAGGAGAGGAGGTTCTACCATCACCATAGACAGGGGGCATCCTCTACACCTAGAGGAGAGGAGGTTCTACCATCACCATAGACAGGGGGCATCCTCTACACCTAGAGGAGAGGAGGTTATACCATCACCATAGACAGGGGCATCCTCTATACCTAAAGGAGAGGAGGTTCTACTATCACCATAGACAGGGGGCATCCTCTACACCTAGAGGAGAGGAGGTTCTACCATCACCATAGACAGGGGGCATCCTCTACACCTAGAGGAGAGGAGGTTCTACCATCACCATAGACAGGGGGCATCCTCTACACCTAGAGGAGAGGAGGTTCTACCATCACCATAGACAGGGGCATCCTCTACGCCTAGAGGAGAGGAGGTTCTACCATCACCATAGACAGGGGGCATCCTCTACACCTAGAGGAGAGGAGGTTCTACCATCACCATAGACAGGGGACATCCTCTACACCTAGAAGAGAGGAGGTACTACCATCACCATAGACAGGGGGCATCCTCTACACCTAGAGGAGAGGAGGTTCTACCATTACCATAGACAGGGGGCATCCTCTACACCTAGAGGAGAGGAGGTTCTACCATCACCATAGACAGGGGGCATCCTCTACACCTAGAGGAGAGGAGGTTCTACCATCACCATAGACAGGGGGCATCCTCTACACCTAGAGGAGAGGAGGTTCTACCATCACCATAGACAGGGGGCATCCTCTACACCTAGAGGAGAGGAGGTTCTACCATCACCATAGACAGGGACATCCTCTACACCTAGAGGAGAGGCGATTCTACCATCAACATAGACAAAGGTTCTTTACTGTAAGAGCAGTGAGACTGTGGAACTCTCTGCCGCAGGAGGTTGTTATGGCGGACTCTATGTACATGTTCAAGAGAGGCCTGGATACCTTTCTGGAGAGAAAAAATATCATGGGTTATGGTGATAAAACATTTATTTAATTCTTAAAGGTTGGACTTGATGGACTTGCGTCTCCTTCCAGCCTTATATACTATGATACTATGATACTATGATCCTGCGCCCGATATCCTGCGTGTGTCACTTCCCCGCTCAGGTCCCCGGAGTTCACCTTCTTCTTCCTGGTGCATGTAAGTGCATTGTCTGTGTATAATGTGCTGTGCGGGGAGTCACTAAGACCGTGCGCCTGATATCCTGCATGTGTCGCTTCCCCGCTCAGGTCCCCGGAGTTCACCTTCTTCTTCCTGGTGCATGTAAGTGCATTGTCTGTGTATAATGCGCTGTGCGGGGAGTCACTAAGATCCTGCGCCTGATATCCTGCATGTGTCGCTTCCCCGCTCAGGTCCCCGGAGTTCACCTTCTTCTTCCTGGTGCATGTAAGTGCATTGTCCGTGTATAATGCGCTGTGCGGGGAATCACTAAGATCGTGCCCCCGATATCCTGCATGTGTCACTTCCCCGCTCAGGTCCCCGGAGTTCTTCTTCTTCTTCCTGGTGCATGTAAGTGCATTGTCTGTGTATAATGCGCTGTGCGGGGAGTCACTAAGATCCTGCGCCCGATATCCTGCATGTGTCGCTTCCCCGCTCAGGTCCCTGGAGTTCACCTTCTTCTTCCTGGTGCATGTAAGTGCATTGTCTGTGTATAATGTGCTGTGCGGGGAGTCACTAAGATCCTGCACCCGATATCCTGCATGTGTCACTTCCCCGCTCAGGTCCCCGGAGTTCACCTTCTTCTTCCTGGTGCATGTAAGTGCATTGTCTGTGTATAATGTGCTGTGCGGGGAGTCACTAAGATCCTGCGCCCGATATCCTGCATGTGTCGCTTCCCTGCTCAGGTCCCCGGAGTTCTTCTTCTTCTTCCTGGTGCATGTAAGTGAATTGTCCGTGTATAATGCGCTGTGCGGGGAGTCACTAAGATCCTGCGCCCGATATCCTGCATGTGTCGCTTCCCCGCTCAGGTCCCTGGAGTTCACCTTCTTCTTCCTGGTGCATGTAAGTGCATTGTCTGTGTATAATGCGCTGTGCGGGGAGTCACTAAGATCCTGCGCCCGATATCCTGCATGTGTCGCTTCCCCGCTCAGGTCCCCGGAGTTCACCATCTTCTTCCTGGTGCATGTAAGTGCATTGTCCGTGTATAATGCGCTGTGCGGGGAGTCACTAAGATCGTGCACCGGATATCCTGCATGTGTCACTTCCCCGCTCAGGTCCCTGGAGTTCACCTTCTTCTTCCTGGTGCATGTAAGTGCATTGTCCGTGTATAATGCGCTGTGCGGGGAGTCACTAAGATCGTGCACCGGATATCCTGCATGTGTCGCTTCCCCGCTCAGGTCCCCGGAGTTCACCTTCTTCTTCCTGGTGCATGTAAGTGCATTGTCCGTGTATAATGCGCTGTGCGGGGAGTCACTAAGATCGTGCGCCCGATATCCTGCATGTGTCGCTTCCCCACTCAGGTCCCCGGAGTTCACCTTCTTCTTCCTGGTGCATGTAAGTGCATTGTCCGTGTATAATGCGCTGTGCGGGGAGTCACTAAGATCGTGCGTCCGATATCCTGCATGTGTCGCTTCCCAGCTCAGGTCCCTGGAGTTCACCTTCTTCTTCCTGGTGCATGTAAGTGCATTGTCCGTGTATAATGCGCTGTGTGGGGAGTCACTAAGATCCTGCGCCCGATATCCTGCATGTGTCGCTTCCCCGCTCAGGTCCCCGGAGTTCACCTTCTTCTTCCTGGTGCATGTAAGTGCATTGTCCGTGTATAATGCGCTGTGCAGGGAGTCACTAAGATCGGGCGCCTGATATCCTGCATGTGTCACTTCCCCGCTCAGGTCCCCAGAGTTCACCTTCTTCTTCCTGGTGCATGTAAGTGCATTGTCCGTGTATAATGCGCTGTGCGGGGAGTCACTAAGATCCTGCGCCAGATATCCTGCATGTGTCGCTTCCCCGCTCAGGTCCCCGGAGTTCAGCTTCTTCCTGGTGCATGTAAGTGCATTGTCCGTGTATAATGCGCTGTGCGGGGAGTCACTAAGATCGTGCACCCGATATCCTGCATGTGTCGCTTCCCCGCTCAGGTCCCCGGAGTTCACCTTCTTCTTGCTGGTGCATGTAAGTGCATTGTCCGTGTATAATGCACTGTGCGGGGAGTCACTAAGATCCTGCACCCGATATCCTGCATGTGTCGCTTCCCCGCTCAGGTCCCCGGAGTTCACCTTCTTCTTCCTGGTGCATGTAAGTGCATTGTCCGTGTATAATGCGCTGTGCATGGAGTCACTAAGATCCTACGCCCGATATCCTGCATGTGTCGCTTCCCCGCTCAGGTCCCCGGAGTTCACCTTCTTCTTCCTGGTGCATGTAAGTGCATTGTCCGTGTATAATGCGCTGTGCGGGGAGTCACTAAGATCCTGCGCCAGATATCCTGCATGTGTCACTTCCCCGCTCAGGTCCCCGGAGTTCACCTTCTTCTTCCCGGTGCATGTAAGTGCATTGTCCGTGTATAATGCGCTGTGCGGGGAGTCACTAAGATCCTGCGCCAGATATCCTGCATGTGTCACTTCCCCGCTCAGGTCCCCGGAGTTCACCTGCTTCTTCCTGGTGCATGTAAGTGCATTGTCCGTGTATAATGCGCTGTGCGGGGAGTCACTAAGATCGTGCACCCGATATCCTGCATGTGTCGCTTCCCCGCTCAGGTCCCCGGAGTTCACCTTCTTCTTCCTGGTGCATGTAAGTGCATTGTCCGTGTATAATGCACTGTGCGGGGAGTCACTAAGATCCTGCACCCGATATCCTGCATGTGTCGCTTCCCCGCTCAGGTCCCCGGAGTTCACCTTCTTCTTCCTGGTGCATGTAAGTGCATTGTCCGTGTATAATGCGCTGTGCATGGAGTCACTAAGATCCTACGCCCGATATCCTGCATGTGTCGCTTCCCCGCTCAGGTCCCCGGAGTTCACCTTCTTCTTCCTGGTGCATGTAAGTGCATTGTCCGTGTATAATGCACTGTGCGGGGAGTCACTAAGATCCTGCACCCGATATCCTGCATGTGTCGCTTCCCCGCTCAGGTCCCCGGAGTTCACCTTCTTCTTCCTGGTGCATGTAAGTGCATTGTCCGTGTATAATGCGCTGTGCATGGAGTCACTAAGATCCTACGCCCGATATCCTGCATGTGTCGCTTACCCGCTCAGGTCCCCGGAGTTCACCTTCTTCTTCCTGGTGCATGTAAGTGCATTGTCCGTGTATAATGCGCTGTGCATGGAGTCACTAAGATCCTACGCCCGATATCCTGCATGTGTCGCTTCTCCGCTCAGGTCCCCGGAGTTCACCTTCTTCTTCCTGGTGTATGTAAGTGCATTGTCCGTGTATAAAGCGCTGTGCGGGGAGTCACTAAGATCCTGCACCCGATATCCTGCATGTGTGGCTTCCCCGCTCAGGTCCCTGGAGTTCACCTTCTTCTTCCTGGTGCATGTAAGTGCATTGTCCGTGTATAATGCGCTGTGCGGGGAGTCACTAAGATCCTGCACCCGATATCCTGCATGTGTCGCTTCCCCGCTCAGGTCCCCGGAGTTCACCTTCTTCTTCCTGGTGCATGTAAGTGCATTGTCCGTGTATAATGCGCTGTGCGGGGAGTCACTAAGATCCTGCACCCGATATCCTGCATGTGTCCCTTCCCCGCTCAGGTCCCTGGAGTTCCCCTTCTTCTTCCTGGTGCATGTAAGCGCATTGTCCGTGTATAATGCGCTGTGCGGGGAGTCGCTAAGATCGTGCGCCAGATATCCTGCATGTGTCGCTTCCCCGCTCAGGTCCCCGGAGTTCACCTTCTTCTTCCTGGTGCATGTAAGTGCATTGTCCGTGTATAATGCGCTGTGCAGGGAGTCACTAAGATCCTGCGTCCGATATCCTGCATGTGTCGCTTCCCCGCTCAGGTCCCTGGAGTTCACCTTCTTCTTCCTGGTGCATGTAAGTGCATTGTCCGTGTATAATGCGCTGTGCGGGGAGTCACTAAGATCCTGCACCCGATATCCTGCATGTGTCGCTTCCCCGCTCAGGTCCCCGGAGTTCACCTTCTTCTTCCTGGTGCATGTAAGTGCATTGTCCGTGTATAATGCGCTGTGCGGGGAGTCACTAAGATCCTGCACCCGATATCCTGCATGTGTCCCTTCCCCGCTCAGGTCCCTGGAGTTCCCCTTCTTCTTCCTGGTGCATGTAAGCGCATTGTCCGTGTATAATGCGCTGTGCGGGGAGTCGCTAAGATCGTGCGCCAGATATCCTGCATGTGTCGCTTCCCCGCTCAGGTCCCCGGAGTTCACCTTCTTCTTCCTGGTGCATGTAAGTGCATTGTCCGTGTATAATGCGCTGTGCAGGGAGTCACTAAGATCCTGCGTCCGATATCCTGCATGTGTCGCTTCCCCGCTCAGGTCCCTGGAGTTCACCTTCTTCTTCCTGGTGCATGTAAGTGCATTGTCCGTGTATAATGCGCTGTGCAGGGAGTCACTAAGATCATGCACCCGATATCCTGCATGTGTCGCTTCCCCGCTCAGGTCTGACAGAGTTCACCATCCTCCTTCTGCCCCCCTCCCCCCCAATTAGTGTTGCGTGAAAGCCGGCGGGATTGCGCCAAAATCCGATCGAGTGCGAATCCCACGATCCACGAAAAGTCGGAAAACACAACAGAAATGCGGGCGTGGGACCCTTAGTAAATAAGCCTCAATGTCTGCAGAGAGCTAAGAGCACAGCAGTGTGAGGATATGCCCTCAGTGTACTTAGTAGCAGCAGGACTGTGGATTGTAGGTTCTCTAACAATATACCCAAAAGTCTGATTATACATCTTTCTTTATGTAAGAACTGCTGACAAATTCGGTTCTGCCCATAAAACTTGGGTTTTTGGAGGTCACTTGCTGGCCTTCGGCTCTTCTGGGATGGTCACAATCAGAATTGTAGCCATGACCGCCACCACTACAAATCCCTACTGCTCCCTGGAACCGGTCCTGGAGTTATAACAAAGCAGTGGTCCAGATGAGACACAACTGTAGCAGACCCTCAGCCGTGAGATCTGTACAGTTGGATGTAACCAGAATATCTCCATAAACCGACCGTATCTGGAAACCGATTATTACAAATGAATACATATTTCATTTCCATCAAATAAGTTCCCACAATGCACTGCCTCCAAATCTATCTGCACTTAGCGCAGCTTTGGGTGTGACTGGAGCAGAACAGATCACAACATTCCGGATCAGAAAAGTAAAGGGAAGGATTTACAAAGTCATTCCATGGAGATTGCAGCGGGTAACGTTTAGTAGTGGATTTTTCCTTGAAGTTCTGCTCATCTTCCATGTGATATGACATTGCAGTAATAAGCCCCTGACCTCCCGTCATATGAATAGACTCCGCTGACCGCAGCTGATCTTTCGTTCCTTTCTCAGGACTTGGGGCCGGCAGATCTGCTTTGGAGATCTGTGATTGTCTCTTTGTGCGGGGCTTAAGCTGCCAAGTACAGAAGAGAAACTACAGAAGGGACATTTCTTCTCCGGGCTCACAGTTCCCATATCTTACAAAGACAGAACATTGGAAAGCTCTGCCGTCCTGGCACGACGCGTCCTTAAGGCGAGCACGCCGCCAAGTCACAGCCGGCTTTACTAGGGGAAGATTCTGTTCTCAGAGGAACATTCATCAGCTCATGTGAACAGGTCTACGGGACAGAATGGATAATGTCTTATCTGACCTCTATCCTTTACAGAAACTAATGCGGCTCTGGATCACTAAAGTTTTAATGTCTGGAAGTTACCAGAACTAAGAACTTGTGTAACTCTTAAGGCGAACCTCACCTTTAAATAAAACTTTGGCGTGTCAGTGTGTGTACATGAGTAGTTACATGGTTTGTGGTCATTGTGTGGCATCTGTCTGCAGTCTTCTCTGTATTTCTGGGTGGAGATCCAGCTGCTGTGACTCACTACTTCCCCCTCTCTACTCCATAGACTTCTATACAACAAAAATTTTCTGTGAGATCACATCAACAGGTTGTGCAGGTTCATCTGCCTTATTGTCTGTGTCTCTATGAGCAGGACTACACTCAAAATTATCAGGATTTGTGGGGGAAAGGAAAACACAATCCAATTAGTTCCTCAGGGGCGGAGCTAAAAGAGACAAGTAGTAAGCAGCAGAACACATTTATGTTCTTTAAAATAGGAAGAGAAGAGGAGAAAGAAGCATTTTACTCTGAGAAGATATTACAAAGTGTCAAATATTTCCACGGATTATTAATTTATAAAACGTTTCAGGCTCATGGGCAGTTTTCTGTAAAAATCACATCAACAGGTTCTACAGGTTCATCTGTCTCATTGTCTTTGTGTATCAGCAGGACTACACTCAAATTATCAGGATTTTTTTGGGGATTTATATTGACTGCAAAACGAGAGTGCAGTCTATTTAGTGATAGATCCTAGTTTCTCAGGGGCGGAGCTAAAAGAGACAAGGAGTTAGCAGTAGCACACATTGCTGTTTTTTTTAATAGGAAGAGCAGGGGCATGCTGGGTAAGTGGAGAAAGAAGCATTTTATTCTGAGTTTACAAATCCATTTCCATGGATTACCAATTTAATAACCATTTCAGGCTTAAGGTCCATTTCCATTGAGATCACATCTACAGGTTCCGCAGGGTCATCTGTCTTCAGGACTAAACACAGCAAGTACTACACTCAAATTATCCGGATTTTGGGGGATTTATATTGATCGCATAATGAAAGCACAGACTAATTAGTAATATACAGTTCCTCAGGGGTGGAGCTAGGAGGAGGAGTTAGAAGTTGTATACATTCACTGACAGGGCCCCAAATGTCCAATATTCTAAATAGCTTAGGGTACTTTGCATTGGGTCTCCCTTCTCATGCCCCCACGATCGGAGCTGGGGCTATTAACGTTCCTGTTCAAGGCAATGAAACGTGTGTGATACTTTCAGCAATCTTTTTTAGTCAAATGGGCCAGTAAATTTCCTGCGATTGTATTGACCCAATTGTAGTTGAAATCATCCAATTGTCCTACAGCGCCACCATAGGTCAGATCGAGCACTACACCGAGTCTCTCTCAATCAGTGCATATAATAAATGGGCATTCTGTTACAAGTAGGAAATTTTGACATAATGGGTCAGACCTGGTGTCATATCTGATGTCCAATCTGTGGGACTGACCATCAATAACTCATCAGCCGTGGCCCCGCAACAACCTATAGTGCAACGGACGAGCCAACACCTAGAATTCCTGCCCAACCCCTTTAAGGTGATGTATCAGGACTAATACGAGGTTCCTAGGGATATGGAGGTGATATATTTATGTGATATTTATGGTATGGATCACAGTCTCCTCTGGGGAAGGCTTATACCCGCCCATCATTAGGGTCAATGCCGATCCTACACTCATTACAGGCCATTGTCTAAGTAGCCCCCATAATCCTGAAAACTGGGGCACCAAAACATCTAGAAGAAGCCATAAATCTTCTCCGCACTCTGATCACATGGAAGAAAATAGGTCAGGGCTAAAAACATCAAAGTAAGGATTAGAATTTATTAGGATTTGATTAATATTCCAATTATGTTACGTCAAGATGTATCACACTATAAGAGGTAGTTCTTACCAGGTGGATTACGGTAAGTGACCACACGTGACCTCTACCATAGGGATTGCTTTACTTATTAATAACTATATCCTGTAGACTCCCATTGTATGACAATCATTGTACTGGTTAGATCCCCAGTACAACCCAAAGGCAACCAACAAAGGTCTGATATGTATACCCCAGAAATAGAGGAACACACACAGTGATGTCACAGGACAGGGATAGTACACACAGTGATGTCACAGGACAGGGATCATACACACAGTGATGTCCCAGGACAGGGATAATACACACAGTGATGTCATAGTACAGGGATAATACACACAGTGATGTCACAGTACAGGCTAATACACACAGTGATGTCACAGTACAGGGATAATACACACAGTGATGTCCCAGGACAGGGATAATACACACAGTGATGTCACAGTACAGAGATAATACACACAGTGATGTCACAGCACAGAGATAATACACACAGTGATGTCACAGCACAGGGATAATACACACAGTGATGTCACAGTACAGGGATAATACACACAGTGATGTCACAGTACAGAGATAATACACACAGTGATGTCACAGTACAGAGATAATACACACAGTGATGTCACAGTACAGGGATAATACACACAGTGATGTCACAGCACAGAGATAATACACACAGTGATGTCACAGTACAGGGATAATACACACAGTGATGTCACAGTACAGGGATAATACAAACAGTGATGTCACAGGACAGGGATTATACACACAGTGATGTCCCAGGACAGGGATAATACACACAGTGATGTCACAGTACAGAGATAATACACACAGTGATGTCACAGCACAGAGATAATACACACAGCGATGTCACAGTACAGGGATAATACAAACAGTGATGTCACAGGACAGGGATTATACACACAGTGATGTCCCAGGACAGGGATAATACACACAGTGATGTCACAGGACAGGGATCATACACACAGTGATGTCACAGGACAGGGATCATACACACAGTGATGTCCCAGGACAGAGATAATACACAGTGATGTCACAGTACAGGGATAATACACACAGTGATGTCACAGTACAGGGATAATACACACAGTGATGTCACAGTACAAGGATAATACACAGTGATGTCACAGTACAGAGATAATACACACAGTGATGTCACAGTACAGGCATAATACACACAGTGATGTCACAGTACAGGGATAATACACACAGTGATGTCACAGTACAGGGATAATACACACAGTGATGTCACAGTACAGGCATAATACACACAGTGATGTCACAGTACAGGGATAATACACACAGTGATGTCACAGTACAGAGATAATACACACAGTGATGTCACAGTACAGGGATAATACACACAGTGATGTCACAGTACAGGGGTAATACACACAGTGATGTCACAGTACAGGGATAATACACACAGTGATGTCACAGTACAGGGATAATACACACAGTGATGTCACAGTACAGGGATAATACACACAGTGATGTCACAGTACAGGGATAATACACACAGCGATGTCACAGTACAGGGATAATACACACAGTGATGTCACATTACAGGGATAATACAAACATTGATGACACAGTACAGGGATAATACACACAGCGATGTCACAGTACAGAGATAATACACACAGCGATGTCACAGTACAGGGATAATACACACAGTGATGTCACAGTACCGGGATAATACACAGTGATGTCACAGTACAGGGGATAATACGCACAGTGATGTCACAGTACAGGGATAATACAAACAGTGATGTCAAAGTACAGGTATAATACACACAGTGATGTCACAGTACAGGGATAATACACACAGTGATGTCACAGTACAGAGATAATACACACAGTGATGTCACAGTACAGAGATAATACACACAGTGATGTCACAGTACAGAGATAATACACACAGTGATGTCACAGTACAGGGATAATACACAGAGTGATGTCACAGTACAGGGATAATACACACAGTAATGTCACAGTACAGGGATAATACACACAGTGATGTCACAGTACAGGATAATACACACAGTGATGTCACAGTACAGGGATAATACACAGAGTGATGTCACAGTACAGGGATAATACACACAGTAATGTCACAGTACAGGGATAATACACACAGTGATGTCACAGTACAGGATAATACACACAGTGATGTCACAGTACAGGGAATAATACACACAGTGATGTCACAGGACAGGGATCATAAACACAGTGATGTCCCAGGACAGGGATAATACACACAGTGATGTCACAGAACAGGGAGAATACACACAGTGATGTCACAGTACAGGGATAATACACACAGCGATGTCACAGTACAGAGATAATACACACAGTGATGTCACAGTACAGGGATAATACACACAGTGATGTCACAGTACAGAGATAATACACACAGCGATGTCACAGTACAGGGATAATACACACAGCGATGTCACAGTACAGAGATAATACACACAGTGATGTCACAGTACAAGGATAATACACACAGTGATGTCACAGTACATGGGATAATACACACAGTGATGTCACAGTACAGAGATAATACACACAGTGATGTCACAGTACAGGGATAATACACACAGTGATGTCACAGTACAGAGATAATACACACAGCGATGTCACAGTACAGGGATAATACACACAGCGATGTCACAGTACAGAGATAATACACACAGTGATGTCACAGTACAAGGATAATACACACAGTGATGTCACAATACAGGATAATACACACAGTGATGTCACAGTACAGGAATAATACATTCAGTGATGTCACAGTACAGAGATAATACACACAGTGATGTCACAGTACAGGGATAATACACACAGTGATGTCACAGTACAGGAATAATACATTCAGTGATGTCACAGTACAGGGATAATACACACAGTGATGTCACAGTACAGGGATAATACACACAATGATGTCACAGTACTGGGATAATACACACAGTGATGTCACAGTACAGAGATAATACACACAGCGATGTCACAGTACAGGGATAATACACACAGTGATGTCACAGTACAGAGATAATGCACACAGTGATGTCACAGGACAGGGATAATACACACAGTGATGTCACAGTACAGAGATAATACACACAGTGATGTCACAGGACAGGGATAATACACACAGGGATGTCACAGTACAGGGATAATACATACAGTGATGTCACAGTACAGGGATAATACACACAGTGATGTCACAGTACAGGGATAATACACACAGTGATGTCACAGTACAGAGATAATACACACAGTGATGTCACAGGACAGGGATAATACACAGCGATGTCACAGTACAGGGATAATACACACAGTGATGTCACAGTACAGGGATAATACACACAGTGATGTCACAGTACAGGAATAATACATTCAGTGATGTCACAGTACAGGGATAATACACACAGTGATGTCACAGTACAGGGATAATACACACAATGATGTCACAGTACTGGGATAATACACACAGTGATGTCACAGTACAGAGATAATACACACAGCGATGTCACAGTACAGGGATAATACACACAGTGATGTCACAGTACAGAGATAATGCACACAGTGATGTCACAGGACAGGGATAATACACACAGTGATGTCACAGTACAGAGATAATACACACAGTGATGTCACAGGACAGGGATAATACACACAGGGATGTCACAGTACAGGGATAATACATACAGTGATGTCACAGGACAGGGATCATAAACACAGTGATGCCCCAGGACAGGGATAATACACACAGTGATGTCACAGTACAGGGAGAATACACACAGTGATGTCCCAGTACAGGGATAATACACACAGTGATGTCACAGTACAGGGATAATACACACAGTGATGTCACAGTACAGAGATAATACACACAGTGATGTCACAGTACAGGGATAATACACACAGTGATGTCACAGTACAGAGATAATACACACAGTGTTGTCACAGGACAGGGATAATACACACAGTGGTGTCACAGTACAGGGATAATACACACAGTGATGTCACAGTACAGGGATAATACAGTGATGTCACAGTACAGAGATAATACACACAGTGATGTCACAGTACAGGGGATAATACACACAGCAATGTCACAGTACAGGGATAATACACACAGTGATGTCACAGTACAGGTACACACAGTGATGTCACAGTACAGGGATAGTACACACAGTGATGTCACAGTACAGAGATAATACACACAGTGATGTCACAGTACAGGGATAATACACACAGCGATGTCACAGTACAGGTATAATACACACAGTGATGTCACAGTACAGGGATAATACACACAGTGATGCCACAGTACAGGGATAATACACACAGTGATGTCACAGTACAGGGATAATACACACAGTGATGTCACAGTACAGAGATAATACACACAGTGATGTCACAGTACAGGGATAATACACACAGTGATGTCACAGTACAGAGATAATACACACAGCGATGTCACAGTACAGGGATAATACACACAGTGATGTCACAGTACAGACATAATACACACAGTGATGTCACAGTACAGACATAATACACACAGTGATGTCACAGTACAGAGATAATGCATACAGTGATGTCACAGTACAGGGATAATACACACAGTGATGTCACAGTACAGGGATAATACAAACAGTGATGTCACAGTACAGGGATAATACACACAGTGATGTCACAGTACAGGGGTAATACACACAGTGATGTCACAGTACAGGGATAATACACACAATGATGTCACAGTACAGGGATAATATACACAGTGATGTCACAGTACAGGGATAATACACGCAGTGATGTCACAGTACAGGGAGAATACACACAGTGATGTCACAGTACAGGGATAATACACACAGTGATGTCACAGTACAGGGATAATACACACAGCGATGTCACAGTACAGGGATATTACACACAGTGATGTCACAGTACAGGGATAATACAGACAGTGATGTCACAGTACAGAGATAATACACACAGTGATGTCACAGCACCAGGATAATACACACAGTGATGTCACAGTACAGACATAATACACACAGTGATGTCACAGTACAGAGATAATGCATACAGTGATGTCACAGTACAGGGATAATACAAACAGTGATGTCACAGTACAGGGATAATACACGCAGTGATGTCACAGTACAGGGAGAATACACACAGCAATGTCACAGTACAGGGATAATACACGCAGTGATGTCACAGTACAGGGAGAATACACACAGTGATGTCACAGTACAGGGATAATACACACAGTGATGTCACAGTACAGGGATAATACACACAGTGATGTCACAGTACAGGAATAATACACACAGTGATGTCACAGTACAGGGATAATACACACAGTGTTGTCACAGTACAGAGATAATACACACAGTGATGTCACAGTACAGGGGATAATACACACAGTGATGTCACAGTACAGGAATAATACACACAGTGATGTCACAGTACAGGGATAATACACACAGTGATGTCAGAGTACAGGGATAATACACACAGTGATGTCACAGTACAGGAATAATACACACAGTGATGTCACAGTACAGGGATAATACACACAGTGATGTCACAGTACAGGGGATAATACACACAGTGATGTCACAGTACAGGAATAATACACACAGTGATGTCACAGTACAGGGATAATACACACAGTGATGTCACAGTACAGGGATAATACACACAGTGATGTCACAGTACAGGGATAACACACACAGTGATGTCACAGTACAGAGATAATACACACAGTGATGTCACAGTACAGGGATAATACACACAGTGATGTCAGAGTACAGGGATAATACACACAGTGATGTCACAGTACAGGGATAATACACACAGTGATGTCACAGTACAGGAATAATACACACAGTGATGTCACAGTACAGGGATAATACACACAGTGATGTCAGAGTACAGGGATAATACACACAGTGATGTCACAGTACAGGGATAATACACACAGTAATGTCACAGTACAGGGATAATACACACAGTGATGTCACAGTACAGGAATAATACACACAGTGATGTCACAGTGCAGGGATAATACACACAGTGATGTCACAGTACAGGAATAATACACACAGTGATGTCACAGTGCACAGTGTGTCTCATCAGTTCATGAAGTCCCTGTCCTGGTTTTACAGGCTCTTATAATGCAGCTTTCCCATATCGCCAGGTCACACCTCTGCTTTCCAGTATAGGAGCCTATGTAAAGTATAGGCACCTGTCTATAGGCCCCTGCACAGACCTCTAAATACAGGAAGCAGGAGCTTTGAAGTCTCAAAATCAATGCATGCGCTATTAGGCGATGGGCCGGTAACCCGGTGTGACCCCAGCCTGGATCGGCAGGATTTTGGTTGAGTAGACAGACCACTTATCACCCCAAACAAAATAACATTTAAAAACTGCAAAATCCTCCAAAACAGAAATGTAGTGCAATATCCCCCAGTGGGGCCTGGACGAAGCCGGGGTCCTGACTACCGGAGTGTCTGGCAATGCGGCCTTGTGAGCAGCGATGATCACAGGGCTAGGTATCAGGAGCGGAGGCCTCGTCCACAGCCTGGCAGGTCTCCAGCGGGTGGTGTGTGCACGAAAATGGAGGGAGAGGCTGACAGAGGAGGTTTCTAACTGGGACAACCCCGGTAATAGAGGATGGGGAGCCCGTGATGGTGAACAGCCTAATCCAGGGATCACTCATAGGCACATTGGTGCAGAATAACTTACAGTTCTTAAATGGAACAGAAAACAGCCTTAGACTTCAGCAGACTTCAGTAGGATGGAGATAGCTGGTCCGAGTGCTGGTCCGAGTGCTGGCCGCAGGAAGGTGGTTGCTCACAGCCTGGATAATGGCTTCAGGATGGACTGGTAGAGTCCTAGTGGTGGACCTCTGCTCTAGCCAAGTCTCTTGTGACTAGCAGTTTACCTGTGACACCTCTGCTTCCTGGGCTGGAACACTGACTCTGCAGCACTGACTTGTGCTACACACTTCTGCCCATGTGCTCCCACCCACAGGGGGTTTTATGACCTCCCATTGTGAGGTAGCAAGCACTTGTCGAGGCTCTTCCCAGGCAGGGTCTTTAAGCTGCAGTTACTAAGTTTACGATGTTAAAGACCTACTAATGATCGATCTCACCAGGTAGCTACCAACATGGAGAGGGACAATTTCTCAACACCTACCTAACCCATGCACTGGCCGGGGTGTTGCAGTCCCAAGGCAATAACTACAGACGCTCCACTTCTAATCATTGAAATGTCGTCCAGAAAGCAGGATGAAGTGGGACTCACAGGCTTTGTGTATAGAGTTTGTGGAGACGAGTTTCTGCTACGCAGAGCACATATAATGGCTATAAAGTAACTGGTGAAAGAGACTGCGTCCACAAAACGCACCAATCACCGCTCTCCCCTCGCCAACATAGTGCGAATACTCCGGGAAAATTAAAGTGGAGATTGTGCTTACGGGTTATTTACATTGTTCTCGGTAAAGCTACTGCTTTATACTGTGCCGCCATATAGTGCCGATCCCTTTACAGCCGGACAAAGCCTCCCGTGACATCCACCTCTGCTGTCGGGGAAGGCGAGACAGTTGCGCATCCAATTATGCGTCGAGGAAAGGTGGAAGCAAATAAAATAGAAAGGCTGTAACGTGGAAGGACAAACTTCCTCCCTCCCTCTAGTCATGTTTGATGTCCTATCTCACATTCCCACATGTTATCCCTTTCCCCATCCTCCGGCTTGTTGCCCGTCGGCTTCTCCATTTCATTTTGCTTCTTGGCCTTTTTTTCCTAAAGCTTTTTAGTATTTCATTTGCTCTTTGTCACCTCCCCTCTTAATCTCCTCCTGGAACTGCTGACAAAGCTGCATGAAAATGTGCTGCATTTCTGTTTTGGAAAAAGTTTTAGTGTTGAGCGGTGAGCGGGGCGCGGGGGGCGATGTGATAATGAGGGTCAGCCAGCGGCTGCCGCACACAGTATCTGGTACTGACTACACGCAGAAAGGGATTTGTAGGCTCCAGTCAGAAAAATCTGCCCACAAATTTACAAGATTGTTCTTAGCTTTGACATCAGGATTGTGTTTTCTGATTGCAATATACGGTAATATTCACACTGTGTATAGTGATCAGTTATTTCATATGTGACTTAAAGATGGTGGGAAAAAACTGCCCTCTCCTCATAGAGAAAGCCTGTGAGTCCTGCTTCCTCCACCCACTCATAGAGAAAGCCTGTGAGTCCGGCTTCATCCCCCCCACTCATAGAGAAAGCCTGTGAGTCCTGCTTTATCCACCCACTCATAGAGAAAGCCTGTGAGTCCTGCTTCCTCCACCCACTCATAGAGAAAGCCTGTGAGTCCTGCTTCCTCCACCCACTCATAGAGAAAGCCTGTGAGTCCTGCTTCATCCACCCACTCATAGAGAAAGCCTGTGAGTCCTGCTTCCTCCACCCACTCATAGAGAAAGCCTGTGAGTCCGGCTTCATCCCCCCCACTCATAGAGAAAGCCTGTGAGTCCTGCTTTATCCACCCACTCATAGAGAAAGCCTGTGAGTCCTGCTTCCTCCACCCACTCATAGAGAAAGCCTGTGAGTCCTGATTCCTACATCCACTCATAGAGAAAGCCTGTGATTCCTGCTTCCTCCACCCACTCATAGAGAAAGCCTGTGAGTCCTGCTTCCTCCACCCACTCATAGAGAAAGCCTGTGAGTCCGGCTTCATCCCCCCCCACTCATAGAGAAAGCCTGTGAGTCCTGCTTTATCCACCCACTCATAGAGAAAGCCTGTGAGTCCTGCTTCCTCCACCCACTCATAGAGAAAGCCTGTGAGTCCTGATTCCTACATCCACTCATAGAGAAAGCCTGTGATTCCTGCTTCCTCCACCCACTCATAGAGAAAGCCTGTGAGTCCTGCTTCCTCCACCCACTCATTGAGAAAGCCTGTGAGTCCTGCTTCTTCCACTCACTCATAGCGAAAGCCTGTGAGTCCTGCTTTATCCACCCACTCATAGAGAAAGCCTGTGAGTCCTGCTTCCTCCACCCACTCATAGAGAAAGCCTGTGAGTCCTGATTCCTACATCCACTCATAGAGAAAGCCTGTGATTCCTGCTTCCTCCACCCACTCATAGAGAAAGCCTGTGAGTCTTGCTTCCTCCACCCACTCATAGAGAAAGCCTGTGAGTCCTGCTTCCTCCACCCACTCATAGAGAAAGCCTGTGAGTCCTGCTACATCCACCCACTCATAGAGAAAGCCTGCGAGTCCTGCTTCCTCCACCCACTCATAGAGAAAGCCTGTGAGTCCTGCTTCCTCCACCCACTCATAGAGAAAGCCTGTGAGTCCTGATTCCTACATCCACCCACTCATAGAGAAAGCCTGTGAGTCCTGCTTCATCCACCCCACTCATAGAGAAAGCCTATGAGTCCTGCTTCATCCCCCCCACTCATAGAGAAAGCCTGTGAGTCCTGCTTCCTCCACCCATTCATAGAAAAAGCCTGTGAGTCCTGCTTCATCCACCCACTCATAGAGAAAGCCTGTGAGTCCTGCTTCATCCACCCACTCATAGAGAAAACCTGTGAGTCCTGCTTCATCCACCCACTCATAGAGAAAGCCTGTGAGTCCTACTTCATCCACCCACTCATAGAGAAAGCCTGAGAGTCCTGCTTCATCCACCCACTCATAGAGAAAGCCTGTGAGTCCTGCTTCTCCCTCCCACTCATAGAGAAAGCCTGTGATTCCTGCTTCCTCCACCCACTCATAGAGAAAGCCTGTGAGTCCTGCTTCATCCACCCACTCATAGAGAAAGCCTGTGAGTCCTGCTTCCTCCACCCACTCATAGAGAAAGCCTGTGAGTCCTGCTTCATCCACCCACTCAAAAAGAAAGCCTGTGAGTCCTGCTTCTTCCACCCACTCATAGAGAAAGCCAGTGAATCCTGCTTCATCCACCCACTCATAGAGAAAGCCTGTGAGTCCTGCTTCATCCACCCACTCAAAGAGAAAGCCTGTGAGTCCTGCTTCATCCACCCACTCATAGAGAAAGCCTGTGATTCCTGCTTCCTTCACCCCCTCATAGAGAAAGCCTGTGAGTCCTGCTTCATCCACCCACCCAAAGAGAAAGCCTGTGAGTCCTGCTTTATCCACCCACTCATAGAGAAAGCCTGTGAGTCCTGCTTCATCCACCCACCCATAGAGAAAGCCTGTGAGTCCTGCTTCATCCACCCACCCATAGAGAAAGCCTGTGAGTCCTGCTTCATCCACCCACTCATAGAGAAAGCCTGTGAGTCCTGCTTCTTCCACCCACTCATAGAGAAAGCCTGTGAGTCCTGCTACATCCACCCACTCATACAGAAAGCCTGTGAGTCCTTCTTCATCCACCCACTAATAGAGAAAGCCTGTGAGTCCTGCTTCATCCACCCACTCATAGAGAAAGCCTGTGAGTCCTGCTACATCCACCCACTCATAAAGAAAGCCTGTGAGTCCTGCTTCATCCACCCACTAATAGAGAAAGCCTGTGAGTCCTGCTTCATCCACCCACTAATAGAGAAAGCCTGTGAGTCCTGCTTCCTCCACCCCCTTATAGAGAAAGCCTGTGAGTCCTGCTTCATCCACCCGAGAAAGCCTTTAATCTTTGTTACCGCATTTCTCCAACTTAAAAAGGGGTTGAGTCGCTTTTTTCTCACCCAATCATTCCGAATTCTAATTCCATTCACTACAGGGCAGTAGTGGTTCCCTTATCTTACCAAACACTGGGGGTACCAGCAGTCAGACGCCGAGCGTCAAATAGTTGTCCCCTATTTTGTGGATAGGGAATAAACATAGTTAAAGAGGTTGTCCAAGAGTTATAAAAAATAGTGATTTGAGCAAGGGGGCTGCATAAAAAAAATAAAGATGTACTTACCTCCTCGGTCTCTCCCGGTATCTTACGCTGAGGTGTCTCCATGCCAATCCATGCCAGCTTCTGACCGGGCACGCCCAACCGTCCCTTGTCTGCTGGGATATGGTGCCGGGTGGGGATGCCTGGAAGGCCGGAAGCTTTCTGAGCGGACCTTCCATGCCCTTGTAAGCAAACAGGAGCGCGGTATGGAGAGACCACAGCACAGGACACCGGGGAGACCGAGGAGGTAAGTACATCTTTATTTTTTCATCCAGCCCCCCTCGGTTAAATCTCTATTTTTTATAACTCTTGGACAACCCCTTTAACTATGTTTATTCCCTATCCCCCCCCCCACATCATTATTTTTTTATAACTCTCGGACAACCCCTTTAATAATAGCAGGCGCGGGCCTGCTTTTCTGCGCATGCGCAGACGGCAGGATCGGCGGACGAGGGCACGCAGCTACGAGCAGCTGCGCGCCGAACATGGTGAGTAGGAGGGATAAAGTGGTTACCGGGGCGTGGAGTAGCCGACTCGTGTAATCTCAGATGTGGCTACTCCACGCCCAAGTAGCCGCATAACAAAATTAACATATTAGGGTAATAAAAGTTTACAAAAAAGTGCGGGGACGTGAGGATTAGCCCTTAAAAGGTCTCTCCTCACGTCCCATTGATCCACCTACCACCCGATCTACCTTTATAGGTAGATTTGTGGTGGTAGGTCCCCTTTAAGGACACCAGGGACTGGATACAGAAGAGCCTAGAATTGTAAGCAAATCGTTCCCCTGATGGGAAAATGAATAGGATAAATGCCTGACCGGATACATGGGTGACATGCGTTTTCTATGTAACAAAAAGTTCTTCACCCCAAGTTTAGGTTAATTAATATAAGTAATGTGGAGAGGTGCGCCAGTGAGCCAGAAATCTCAGGCTACCGCGCAGTCAAGCCCCATAGCTTATTGTCCAAAAATACTCCGACTGTAATCCATCACTGCAGAGAAGCTGTAAGCCCAGGCACACACCGATTCATCTCATAGAGACTGCCAAAGCAAGCGGTGACATTTATAAACCCATTATAGTCACATACAGGCCATGCCTGCCAGCTGTGTGTAAGCGACACATAGAGACCCATGGCAGAGGGGGGTTCCCGAATATACTTTGTAAAGCTGGAAACACATCTGCAATTTAGGTGCAGAAATGGAGTTAAAGAAGCTGAGAATGATAAAGGAGGAGCTTCTACTGGACTAAAAAACAAACTACTCAAATACTATAACCGCAAATAGCTACAAAATTGTGTTTCCAGCTTTAGGGAAGTGGAACACAACAAAACTACAGTCACAACGCGACCACTCTGCAACTTCAATGATACATAAGGAATCCTGCAAAGGGGTCTACTGAGGCTCTGTCACAAAGGGGCCCTATTGAAACTTGGAGCTGACCCTGCACTTGCATACTGGTGTGTGCCTTCTCTGACAGAATCCACTATTTTACCTTCCTATTCCTTTGTTTTTACAAAAAAAAAAAATGAACTTATGTAAATGAGGCCCGAGAGGCTCTGAGCTTCAAACCTGTTAATTGAGCTCCGAAGCCCCTCAGGCTCATTTGCATAATTTTAAAATCCTTTCTTTGTAAAAGCAAGGGCATAAGAAGTTAAAAGAAGAGCAGACCCTGCCAGAAGAGGCACGCACCAGTATGTCAGTGCTTGGTTTACAATCCTTCATCCTGGTCGTAGTTGTCCTTTAAATCCTCATCTTTAAATGTCTGTCTATACAATACATCTCCCACACTCTCCCCCAGTCTCCTCTCCCCCTTGGGATTTATCAATGTGTGTGGAATGAATAACTAACAAGAACCTCAACCAGAATAACAGAACAAAAGATCCAAAAGAAGAGCAGGAGCCCAAAGAGCTGCAAATTCTAAGAAAAGTCCTTCTTATGTAAGAGAAGGTTTGAGGAATCTTGGCCCCGGGAACAGGCGGCGGCTACTTCGCATATTAGTCATTTTGTATAAAATATTCGAGGCCGTCTCATCCAAGGAGCTGAGCGTCATTATCCAACAAGTGCTGTCATGGAAGCTGACCCCAAAAAATAATTTTATTACAAAAACAGGACTTTATGGTTTTTACACCCACCCCGGGAGACAGGAGTGTCGGCAGGTTCCCGGATTAGCATAGAACTCGGCAGAGATAATTGTGAACTATGATCCTTCGCTGGAACAACTTTCATATTTCAGTCGTTTTAATAAAGTACAAGTAGAATTTTTGTTCCGACGTCATTTACATATAGCAAAGGCCATGGAGAAATATACCTGGAATAATTCAAGGGCCATTGAGGGACCCTCATGAAAATCCAAATAAATGTGCTCTTCGTGGCTACTAATAGAGGTTTCCATTCACAAAGTATTGAGTATTCTAGAATCGCTCATCTGTGGTTTATACAACGACGGAAACCATAAAGACAAAAAATTATATAAAAACAGTATTTATTAAAAAGAATGTAAAACAAAAGGTGTAATGTTCTATTTCTCCTGCGGGGGCGCTGCAGTGAAACTGGACACTGCATACATTCTGGGGATTCGTTGTGAATCGGTGGTAACAAAACAAAAATCTGGGGACAACTCAGGTGGTGTCACTTTTGGAAATTTCTAAAATGTTGTGATATTTGAAGCGCTAACAACAAAAACATCTCTTCCCTCAGTGGTAGGTGTGGTGGGTGAACTGGTAGCAAGTTGAGATTTTGGCAAGAGCGCACACACCTGAGATGACCCTCCTATCCCCCTGTAGACACTGGAATGGACCTTGGTCCCGCTGTCTGAGGCTGACAGGGCAGCTTTCTGGGTGCAAGTCCACAATAAATTTAGTGTGAGCTGTGGCTTCACTGCTGGACCAGCGGAGGAGGGATGGCCGCTGTTCGTAATGCACTCTCAGCAGTAGAGTTGCACCACCTGCGGATGCTGATGATGTCAGGTAGTGTAGCCGGGGCAGCGTCCATCTTACCTCTGTTGGCGAAGGAGACTTTGCCACGCTCTCTGCAGGAGAGTTGCCCTACCCAATATGTCAGCAAAAAAACTTTTTGGAGTGCAGCCTTTGACACGCATGTTATAGGTTAGCCACCATAGTTTTTACCTTTACAGAAGGACAGTTTTTTGGGGGGCAACAGAGGAAACCATTATCTCCAGAGGGCACCCCTGACTCCAGTGGTGATGCCCATTCCCCAGGTCCTTCTGCTCCCCATAAGCCACCTGTGATGTGCCATTAAGATTTGGCCCCAACATCATGTCTGCCACTAAGGTAACATGTCCATCAGAGGGTGAAGCACCAGATTGCCGTTAGAACCAGGTATATTCCCAAAAACCTCTGCCCCCCCCTACACCTTTCATCCACACGTTGATAAATATTCCAGCCACAAATCCCATTATTATGGCCAGGACATAATTACTGTAATGGAAAAGTATTTACCCAAGGTGCTGTCCAAGGCTCGTTCACCCTCTTATGTGCAGAAGCGGGTGGCAAACTAAAAAGTTGGTGTCAAAAAGTTTACTCCAATGCAGCCAGAATCAAAACATTGTACGTATCTATTGTTCTCACAGATTGAAGTTTTTTTCTATTGTTGTCCTGGTTACATAAGGAAAAAGAAGAGAATTATATTCGGTAGAACAAGAACAAATTGGCTAAATGCAGTCCATATGCTGCTTATTCCCGGTGGATCACTTTGAGTCATTGTGTTCCTCTGAAGCGCAGCTGATGCTCCGGCTTCTTTCTTCGGAGTGGACTATTTAGAGACGGAGCGCGGCGGATAGAGTATGTGAAGGGGTGGTCCCACTGCGGCCACTTACTGCCTATCCAAAGGATATGACACAAGTGTTAGACTGATGAGGGTCTCAGCACTGGGAACCCCAGAAAATGAGAGAATGAATGACTAGAAGCTCCCCGATCTCTCCAGGAATGTAGCTCCAGAGTCTACGAGTGACGCCCATTACATTGTATATGGACCGTAATCCTGGGCGCTGGTGCTTCAATCATATGGAGGATTCAGGGAACTTTATCTGAGCACTATATGGTGGTATACAGGACTATTTATCTGAACACTATATGGTGGTATACAGGACTATTTATCTGAGCACTATATGGTGGTATATAGGACTATTTATCTGAGCACTATATGGTGGTATACGGGAATATTTATCTGAGCACTATATGGTGGTATACAGGACTATTTATCTGAGCACTATATGGTGGTATACGGGAATATTTATCTGAGCACTATATGGTGGTATACGGGATTATTTATCTGGGCACTATATGGTGGTATACAGGACTATTTATCTGAGCACTATATGGTGGTATACGGGAATATTTATCTGAGCACTATATGGTGGTATACAGGACTATTTATCTGAGCACTATATGGTGGTATACAGGACTATTTATCTGAGCACTATATGGTGGTATACAGGACTATATATCTGAGCACTATATGGTGGTATACAGGACTATTTATCTGAACACTATATGGTGGTATACAGGACTATTTATCTGAGCACTATATGGTGGTATACGGGACTATTTATCTGAACACTATATGGTGGTATACGGGACTATTTATCTGGGCACTATATGGTGGTATACGGGACTATTTATCTGAACACTATATGCTGGTATATGGGACTATTTATCTGAACACTATATGGTGGTATACGGGACTATTTATCTGAACACTATATGGTGGTATACGGGACTATTTATCTGAGCACTATATGGTGGTATACAGGACTATTTATCTGAGCACTATATGGTGGTATACGGGATTATTTATCTGGGCACTATATGGTGGTATACGGGATTATTTATCTGGGCACTATATGGTGGTATACGGGATTATTTATCTGGGCACTATATGGTGGTATACGGGACTATTTATCTGAACACTATATGGTGGTATACAGGACTATTTATCTGAACACTATATGGTGGTATACAGGACTATTTATCTGAGCACTATATGGTGGTATACGGGACTATTTATCTGAACACTATATGGTGGTATACAGGACTATTTATCTGAACACTATATGCTGGTATATGGGACTATTTATCTGAACACTATATGGTGGTATACAGGACTATTTATCTGAACACTATATGGTGGTATACGGGACTATTTATCTGAACACTATATGGTGGTATACGGGACTATTTATCTGAGCACTATATGGTGGTATACAGGACTATTTATCTGAACACTATATGGTGGTATACAGGACTATTTATCTGAACACTATATGGTGGTATACAGGACTATTTATCTGAGCACTATATGGTGGTATACGGGACTATTTATCTGAACACTATATGGTGGTATACGGGACTATTTATCTGAACACTATATGGTGGTATACAGGACTATTTATCTGAGCACTATATGGTGGTATACGGGACTATTTATCTGAACACTATAGGGTGGTATACGGGACTATTTATCTGAACACTATATGGTGGTATACAGGACTATTTATCTGAGCACTATATGGTGGTATACAGGACTATTTATCTGAACATTATATGGTGGTATATGGGACTATTTATCTGAACACTATATGGTGGTATACGGGACTATTTATCTGAACACTATATGGTGGTATACGGGACTATTTATCTGATCACTATATGGTGGTATACAGGACTATTTATCTGAACACTATATGGTGGTATACAGGACTATTTATCTGAGCACTATATGGTGGTATACGGGACTATTTATCTGAACACTATATGGTGGTATACGGGACTATTTATCTGAACACTATATGGTGGTATACAGGACTATTTATCTGAGCACTATATGGTGGTATACGGGACTATTTATCTGAACACTATAGGGTGGTATACGGGACTATTTATCTGAACACTATATGGTGGTATACAGGACTATTTATCTGAGCACTATATGGTGGTATACAGGACTATTTATCTGAACATTATATGGTGGTATATGGGACTATTTATCTGAACACTATATGGTGGTATACGGGACTATTTATCTGAACACTATATGGTGGTATACGGGACTATTTATCTGATCACTATATGGTGGTATACGGGACTATTTATCTGAACACTATATGGTGGTATACAGGACTATACCGTAGGGGGGGGGCGTGGCCGTCGGACAACCCGACGGATTTGGAGAAACCACGGAATTTTAAAAAGAATTTGTGTCGCAAGGTCAAGCACTCACATGCACCTGGATGAAGAAGGTGAACTCCGGTGGAGCTTGGATGCAGGATATCGGGCGCACAACCTTAGTGAATCCCGGCAGACCGAATCAGCGTCGGACAATGCGCCGCGGGATGCGACTGGATCGGGTAAGTAAATGTGCCCCTATATGATGGTATAAGGGACTATTTATCTGGCCACTATACATCATTACTTCTCTGGCTGTCATAGGGAACTCTATCTGGCCATTGAAGGGCAACGATGACTGCAATAGTTGAGGCTTCCTGAGATCGCTCCTTAATGAGAATAATAGGATTTTTGGTCACATTTTTTATGTTACAAGAAATATAAAAAAATAAGATCGATGAAGCGAACGCCGCAGTGAACTTTTGTTGTCTCCATTTTAAATGAGTATTGATAAGCGACTTGATTTAGCACCAGCTATCCACTGAATTAAACAGCGTCCGGGCCAAATGCCCTACTTGGCCGGCCGGCACGTCCTTCATCTCCCAGAGCTTTCAGCAATGAAGAGTCATGTGCAGTCTTGGCTTTCTTGCAGTATCAGTCCTGTTACATTTAAGGCCGGGAGACAAATCTGTACAGTTCTCCCTGCCAAACGTCAACAAGTAAACCTAAACTATCTGTACCGGGCTCCAGGGCTACAGACAAGGGTGGAATATAGCAAACACTCAAAGGGAATATTATATAACAGACAATACATAAAAGACAACAGCAAATATCAGAACATAACTGGTTGCATAAGATGATAACATCTCTCAAGCATAGGTCATCACTTTATGATCAGTAGCAGAATAACCTCTGGGGTTCCCACCAATCCCTGCTTGCCCAGGCAATGCTTAGTCCTACCCACTAGGGTCTACAGGAAGCCACAGCTTGCCCCATTTCCACCAATCACTGCTTTCCTCTACAATGCTTAGCCCTGCCCTAAGATTCAACAGGAAGCTACGACATGCCCATTTCCACCAATCATTGCTTTTCATTGGAATGCTTGGCCTTGCCCCTCATGTTCTCCAGGAAGCTACAGCCTGCCCAATCACTGTGATTCCCTGCAATTCTTGGTCATGCCCACTAGGTTCTTCAGGAAGCTACAGCCTGCCCAATCACTGTGATTTCCTGCAATTCTTGGTCATACCCACTAGGTTCTCCAGGAAGCTACAGCCTGCCCAATCACTGTGATTTCCTGCAATTCTTGGTCATGCCCACTAGGTTCTCCAGGAAGCTACAGCCTGCCCAATCACTGTGATTTCCTGCAATTCTTGGTCATGCCCACTAGGTTCTCCAGGAAGCTACAGCCTGCCCAATCACTGTGATTCCCTGCAATTCTTGGTCATGCCCACTAGGTTCTCCAGGAAGCTACAGCCTGCCCAATCACTGTGATTTCCTGCAATTCTTGGTCATGCCCACTAGGTTCTCCAGGAAGCTACAGCCTGCCCAATCACTGTGATTTCCTGCAATTCTTGGTCATGCCCACTAGGTTCTCCAGGAAGCTACAGCCTGCCCAATCACTGTGATCTCCTGCAATTCTTGGTCATGCCCACTAGGTTCTCCAGGAAGCTACAGCCTGCCCAATCACTGTGATCTCCTGCAATTCTTGGTCATGCCCACTAGGTTCTCCAGGAAGCTACAGCCTGCCCAATCACTGTGATCTCCTGCAATTCTTGGTCATGCCCACTAGGTTCTCCAGGAAGCTACAGCCTGCCCAATCACTGTGATTCCCTGCAATTCTTGGTCATGCCCACTAGGTTCTGCAGGAAGCTACAGCCTGCCCAATCACTGTGATTCCCTGCAATTCTTGGTCATGCCCACTAGGTTCTCCAGGAAGCTACAGCCTGCCCAATCACTGTGATTTCCTGCAATTCTTGGTCATGCCCACTAGGTTCTGCAGGAAGCTACAGCCTGCCCAATCACTGTGATTCCCTGCAATTCTTGGTCATGCCCACTAGGTTCTCCAGGAAGCTACAGCCTGCCCAATCACTGTGATTCCCTGCAATTCTTGGCCATGCCCACTAGGTTCTTCAGGAAGCTACAGCCTGCCTAATCACTGTGATTTCCTGCAATTCTTGGTCATGCCCACTAGGTTCTCCAGGAAGCTACAGCCTGCCCAATCACTGTGATTTCCTGCAATTCTTGGTCATGCCCACTAGGTTCTCCAGGAAGCTACAGCCTGCCTAATCACTGTGATTTCCTGCAATTCTTGGTCATGCCCACTAGGTTCTCCAGGAAGCTACAGCCTGCCCAGCCTGGTGGTATACAGGACTATTTATCTGAGCACTATATGGTGGTATACGGGACTATTTATCTGAACACTATAGGGTGGTATACGGGACTATTTATCTGAACACTATATGGTGGTATACAGGACTATTTATCTGAGCACTATATGGTGGTATACAGGACTATTTATCTGAACATTATATGGTGGTATATGGGACTATTTATCTGAACACTATATGGTGGTATACGGGACTATTTATCTGATCACTATATGGTGGTATACGGGACTATTTATCTGAACACTATATGGTGGTATACAGGACTATACCGTAGGGGGGGGGCGTGGCCGTCGGACAACCCGACGGATTTGGAGAAACCACGGAATTTTAAAAAGAATTTGTGTCGCAAGGTCAAGCACTCACATGCACCTGGATGAAGAAGGTGAACTCCGGTGGACCTTGGATGCAGGATATCGGGCGCACAACCTTAGTGAATCCCGGCAGACCGAATCAGCGTCGGACAATGCGCCGCGGGATGCGACTGGATCGGGTAAGTAAATGTGCCCCTATATGATGGTATAAGGGACTATTTATCTGGCCACTATACATCATTACTTCTCTGGCTGTCATAGGGAACTCTATCTGGCCATTGAAGGGCAACGATGACTGCAATAGTTGAGGCTTCCTGAGATCGCTCCTTAATGAGAATAATAGGATTTTTGGTCACATTTTTTATGTTACAAGAAATATAAAAAAATAAGATCGATGAAGCGAACGCCGCAGTGAACTTTTGTTGTCTCCATTTTAAATGAGTATTGATAAGCGACTTGATTTAGCACCAGCTATCCACTGAATTAAACAGCGTCCGGGCCAAATGCCCTACTTGGCCGGCCGGCACGTCCTTCATCTCCCAGAGCTTTCAGCAATGAAGAGTCATGTGCAGTCTTGGCTTTCTTGCAGTATCAGTCCTGTTACATTTAAGGCCGGGAGACAAATCTGTACAGTTCTCCCTGCCAAACGTCAACAAGTAAACCTAAACTATCTGTACCGGGCTCCAGGGCTACAGACAAGGGTGGAATATAGCAAACACTCAAAGGGAATATTATATAACAGACAATACATAAAAGACAACAGCAAATATCAGAACATAACTGGTTGCATAAGATGATAACATCTCTCAAGCATAGGTCATCACTTTATGATCAGTAGCAGAATAACCTCTGGGGTTCCCACCAATCCCTGCTTGCCCAGGCAATGCTTAGTCCTACCCACTAGGGTCTACAGGAAGCCACAGCTTGCCCCATTTCCACCAATCACTGCTTTCCTCTACAATGCTTAGCCCTGCCCTAAGATTCAACAGGAAGCTACGACATGCCCATTTCCACCAATCATTGCTTTTCATTGGAATGCTTGGCCTTGCCCCTCATGTTCTCCAGGAAGCTACAGCCTGCCCAATCACTGTGATTCCCTGCAATTCTTGGTCATGCCCACTAGGTTCTTCAGGAAGCTACAGCCTGCCCAATCACTGTGATTTCCTGCAATTCTTGGTCATACCCACTAGGTTCTCCAGGAAGCTACAGCCTGCCCAATCACTGTGATTTCCTGCAATTCTTGGTCATGCCCACTAGGTTCTCCAGGAAGCTACAGCCTGCCCAATCACTGTGATTTCCTGCAATTCTTGGTCATGCCCACTAGGTTCTCCAGGAAGCTACAGCCTGCCCAATCACTGTGATTCCCTGCAATTCTTGGTCATGCCCACTAGGTTCTCCAGGAAGCTACAGCCTGCCCAATCACTGTGATTTCCTGCAATTCTTGGTCATGCCCACTAGGTTCTCCAGGAAGCTACAGCCTGCCCAATCACTGTGATTTCCTGCAATTCTTGGTCATGCCCACTAGGTTCTCCAGGAAGCTACAGCCTGCCCAATCACTGTGATCTCCTGCAATTCTTGGTCATGCCCACTAGGTTCTCCAGGAAGCTACAGCCTGCCCAATCACTGTGATCTCCTGCAATTCTTGGTCATGCCCACTAGGTTCTCCAGGAAGCTACAGCCTGCCCAATCACTGTGATCTCCTGCAATTCTTGGTCATGCCCACTAGGTTCTCCAGGAAGCTACAGCCTGCCCAATCACTGTGATTCCCTGCAATTCTTGGTCATGCCCACTAGGTTCTGCAGGAAGCTACAGCCTGCCCAATCACTGTGATTCCCTGCAATTCTTGGTCATGCCCACTAGGTTCTCCAGGAAGCTACAGCCTGCCCAATCACTGTGATTTCCTGCAATTCTTGGTCATGCCCACTAGGTTCTGCAGGAAGCTACAGCCTGCCCAATCACTGTGATTCCCTGCAATTCTTGGTCATGCCCACTAGGTTCTCCAGGAAGCTACAGCCTGCCCAATCACTGTGATTTCCTGCAATTCTTGGTCATGCCCACTAGGTTCTCCAGGAAGCTACAGCCTGCCCAATCACTGTGATTCCCTGCAATTCTTGGTCATGCCCACTAGGTTCTGCAGGAAGCTACAGCCTGCCCAATCACTGTGATTTCCTGCAATTCTTGGTCATGCCCACTAGGTTCTCCAGGAAGCTACAGCCTGCCCAATCACTGTGATTCCCTGCAATTCTTGGTCATGCCCACTAGGTTCTGCAGGAAGCTACAGCCTGCCCAATCACTGTGATTCCCTGCAATTCTTGGCCATGCCCACTAGGTTCTTCAGGAAGCTACAGCCTGCCTAATCACTGTGATTTCCTGCAATTCTTGGTCATGCCCACTAGGTTCTCCAGGAAGCTACAGCCTGCCCAATCACTGTGATTTCCTGCAATTCTTGGTCATGCCCACTAGGTTCTCCAGGAAGCTACAGCCTGCCTAATCACTGTGATTTCCTGCAATTCTTGGTCATGCCCACTAGGTTCTCCAGGAAGCTACAGCCTGCCCAGCCTGGTGGTATACAGGACTATTTATCTGAGCACTATATGGTGGTATACGGGACTATTTATCTGAACACTATAGGGTGGTATACGGGACTATTTATCTGAACACTATATGGTGGTATACAGGACTATTTATCTGAGCACTATATGGTGGTATACAGGACTATTTATCTGAACATTATATGGTGGTATATGGGACTATTTATCTGAACACTATATGGTGGTATACGGGACTATTTATCTGATCACTATATGGTGGTATACGGGACTATTTATCTGAACACTATATGGTGGTATACAGGACTATACCGTAGGGGGGGGGCGTGGCCGTCGGACAACCCGACGGATTTGGAGAAACCACGGAATTTTAAAAAGAATTTGTGTCGCAAGGTCAAGCACTCACATGCACCTGGATGAAGAAGGTGAACTCCGGTGGACCTTGGATGCAGGATATCGGGCGCACAACCTTAGTGAATCCCGGCAGACCGAATCAGCGTCGGACAATGCGCCGCGGGATGCGACTGGATCGGGTAAGTAAATGTGCCCCTATATGATGGTATAAGGGACTATTTATCTGGCCACTATACATCATTACTTCTCTGGCTGTCATAGGGAACTCTATCTGGCCATTGAAGGGCAACGATGACTGCAATAGTTGAGGCTTCCTGAGATCGCTCCTTAATGAGAATAATAGGATTTTTGGTCACATTTTTTATGTTACAAGAAATATAAAAAAATAAGATCGATGAAGCGAACGCCGCAGTGAACTTTTGTTGTCTCCATTTTAAATGAGTATTGATAAGCGACTTGATTTAGCACCAGCTATCCACTGAATTAAACAGCGTCCGGGCCAAATGCCCTACTTGGCCGGCCGGCACGTCCTTCATCTCCCAGAGCTTTCAGCAATGAAGAGTCATGTGCAGTCTTGGCTTTCTTGCAGTATCAGTCCTGTTACATTTAAGGCCGGGAGACAAATCTGTACAGTTCTCCCTGCCAAACGTCAACAAGTAAACCTAAACTATCTGTACCGGGCTCCAGGGCTACAGACAAGGGTGGAATATAGCAAACACTCAAAGGGAATATTATATAACAGACAATACATAAAAGACAACAGCAAATATCAGAACATAACTGGTTGCATAAGATGATAACATCTCTCAAGCATAGGTCATCACTTTATGATCAGTAGCAGAATAACCTCTGGGGTTCCCACCAATCCCTGCTTGCCCAGGCAATGCTTAGTCCTACCCACTAGGGTCTACAGGAAGCCACAGCTTGCCCCATTTCCACCAATCACTGCTTTCCTCTACAATGCTTAGCCCTGCCCTAAGATTCAACAGGAAGCTACGACATGCCCATTTCCACCAATCATTGCTTTTCATTGGAATGCTTGGCCTTGCCCCTCATGTTCTCCAGGAAGCTACAGCCTGCCCAATCACTGTGATTCCCTGCAATTCTTGGTCATGCCCACTAGGTTCTTCAGGAAGCTACAGCCTGCCCAATCACTGTGATTTCCTGCAATTCTTGGTCATACCCACTAGGTTCTCCAGGAAGCTACAGCCTGCCCAATCACTGTGATTTCCTGCAATTCTTGGTCATGCCCACTAGGTTCTCCAGGAAGCTACAGCCTGCCCAATCACTGTGATTTCCTGCAATTCTTGGTCATGCCCACTAGGTTCTCCAGGAAGCTACAGCCTGCCCAATCACTGTGATTCCCTGCAATTCTTGGTCATGCCCACTAGGTTCTCCAGGAAGCTACAGCCTGCCCAATCACTGTGATTTCCTGCAATTCTTGGTCATGCCCACTAGGTTCTCCAGGAAGCTACAGCCTGCCCAATCACTGTGATTTCCTGCAATTCTTGGTCATGCCCACTAGGTTCTCCAGGAAGCTACAGCCTGCCCAATCACTGTGATCTCCTGCAATTCTTGGTCATGCCCACTAGGTTCTCCAGGAAGCTACAGCCTGCCCAATCACTGTGATCTCCTGCAATTCTTGGTCATGCCCACTAGGTTCTCCAGGAAGCTACAGCCTGCCCAATCACTGTGATCTCCTGCAATTCTTGGTCATGCCCACTAGGTTCTCCAGGAAGCTACAGCCTGCCCAATCACTGTGATTCCCTGCAATTCTTGGTCATGCCCACTAGGTTCTGCAGGAAGCTACAGCCTGCCCAATCACTGTGATTCCCTGCAATTCTTGGTCATGCCCACTAGGTTCTCCAGGAAGCTACAGCCTGCCCAATCACTGTGATTTCCTGCAATTCTTGGTCATGCCCACTAGGTTCTGCAGGAAGCTACAGCCTGCCCAATCACTGTGATTCCCTGCAATTCTTGGTCATGCCCACTAGGTTCTCCAGGAAGCTACAGCCTGCCCAATCACTGTGATTCCCTGCAATTCTTGGCCATGCCCACTAGGTTCTTCAGGAAGCTACAGCCTGCCTAATCACTGTGATTTCCTGCAATTCTTGGTCATGCCCACTAGGTTCTCCAGGAAGCTACAGCCTGCCCAATCACTGTGATTTCCTGCAATTCTTGGTCATGCCCACTAGGTTCTCCAGGAAGCTACAGCCTGCCTAATCACTGTGATTTCCTGCAATTCTTGGTCATGCCCACTAGGTTCTCCAGGAAGCTACAGCCTGCCCAATCACTGTGATTTCCTGCAATTCTTGGTCATGCCCACTAGGTTCTCCAGGAAGCTACAGCCTGCCCAATCACTGTGATTTCCTGCAATTCTTGGTCATGCCCACTAGGTTCTCCAGGAAGCTACAGCCTGCCCAATCACTGTGATTCCCTGCAATTCTTGGTCATGCCCACTAGGTTCTGCAGGAAGCTACAGCCAATAATTGCTTTTCTCTGCAATGCTGGGTCCTGCCCATGAGGTTCTGTAGGAAGCTGCAGCCTAACACAATTACTTGTACTGATGTGTGCTGCAGATTTTCAGCACAGTACAGGCGGCCCCCTACTTAAGAACACACCGACTTACAGACGACCCAAAACGGACCTCTGGATATTGTTAAATTACTGTATTTTATCCTTAGGCTACAATGATCAGCTGTAACAGATATCACAGGTGTCTGTAATGAAGCTTTAGTGTTAATCCTGATTCTTATGACAACCCAACATTTTTAAAATCCAATTGTCACAGAGACCAAAAAAATTCTGGTTGAAGTTACAACCAGAGGTTCTGACTTACATACAAATTTTAACTTAAGAACAAACCTACAGAACCTATCGTGTACGTAATCCGGGGACTGCCTGTAGTTAGTTGGGGCAGCAAAAACTACGGGAGTATCACAGGTGGTACCCCTACATTCTTTGAATTGTTGGGGTTCGTGAAATCCATCCCCATGACCATAGACTGATTGCAATAGGCACATTGGGATCTGTTGGTTCCAAGTGAAATTATTCCCATGCACACCCAAAAAATAAACACTGGGGCCAGCCGAAAAATGAAGATCTGCACAAAGCTGACCAACTACAATGCACAGATATGTCCTTCCCCATCTTTCCTCTTATCTTAACATATCTACAGGTGTGCAGGGGGGGGGGGGGGGCAATGATCAGCTCTTGGCCATCGATGGGGAGGTAATAGGTTACTGCCCTCTTGACGAGGATGAGATAAATCACATATAATCTTTTGTGTGCCATATCTTTGGAGCTGGTGGACACATTTTAGTATAACAAACACCAAAATAATCAGAGGAACAGCGGCCAGGACCTAAGTTATGTCATTCAGCATTTTGTACAGGATCTCTCTAGTCCTTGACCTTACTGGAGCTCCAGTTATACCGGACACATCTACTTCCACAGATATGTTGTAGAATTGCTAGATACTTTCTCTTACCTGCTCGGGCAGGGATGTCTGCTGTCTCTCCGAGCACAAGTTTAACCCTTTTTGCGTGTGTCTTCCCCTGATAGTGGGATTCGGCCACAATTGCAGATGTGAAGAACATATTGCAGAGGGTACAGCATTTATTTTTGTCCACTTCGGTCTCATCGCTTTCCTGTTTGGATGATAAGAAAAGACCATAAATTACATGATATAGTATTACGCATATATTATGCACATATTTTGTTGGCAGGAGTCTACATAGATATTATAAGGCCAACACCTCTCCAGAGAAGGCTCGAGCAAATTTAGCCACCAGTCATGAGGTGGCAGGACATCCCTCCATATAATGACTGTAAACGTGCGCAAGACCACATAACACGATGACGGCAATAGTCCCATAAGCCAGGACCTTTACGTTCAACACATTGCAGTAACTTTAAAACATTTAATTTTATTAGTGGTAAGCTAATTGCCAAAAGCTTTACGTTATTCCTGTTGCCAGCTCTTCTCCATGACCTTCTACTCTTCCTGTAGCCAGCTCTTCTCCATGACCTTCTACTCTTCCTGTTGCCAGCTCTTCTCCATGACCTTCTACTCTTCCTGTTGCCAGCTCTTCCCCATGACCTTCTACTCTTCCTGTTGCCAGCTCTTTTTCATGACCTTCTACTTTTCCTATTGCCCGCTCTTCTCCATGACCTTCTACTCTTCCTGTTGTCAGCTCTTCTCCATGACTGTTGCCCGCTCTTCTCCATGACCTTCTACTCTTCCTGTTGCCAGCTCTTCTCCATGACCTTCTCCTCTTCCTGTTGCCAGCTCTTCTCCATGACCTTCTCCTCTTCCTGTTGCCAGCTCTTCTCCATGACCTTCTACTCTTCCTGTTGCCAGCTCTTCTCCATGACCTTCTACTCTTCCTGTTGCCAGCTCTTCTCCATGACCTTCTACTCTTCCTGTTGCCAGCTCTTCTCCATGACCTTCTACTCTTCCTGTAGCCAGCTCTTCTCCATGACCTTCTACTCTTCCTGTAGCCAGCTCTTCTCCATGACCTTCTACTCTTCCTGTTGCCAGCTCTTCTCCATGACCTTCTACTCTTCCTGTTGCCAGCTCTTCCCCATGACCTTCTACTCTTCCTGTTGCCAGCTCTTTTTCATGACCTTCTACTTTTCCTATTGCCCGCTCTTCTCCATGACCTTCTACTCTTCCTGTTGTCAGCTCTTCTCCATGACTGTTGCCCGCTCTTCTCCATGACCTTCTACTCTTCCTGTTGCCAGCTCTTCTCCATGACCTTCTCCTCTTCCTGTTGCCAGCTCTTCTCCATGACCTTCTACTCTTCCTGTTGCCAGCTCTTCTCCATGACCTTCTACTCTTCCTGTAGCCAGCTCTTCTCCATGACCTTCTACTCTTCCTGTTGGCAGCTCTTCTCCATGACCTTCTACTCTTCCTGTTGCCAGCTCTTTTTCATGACCTTCTACTTTTCCTATTGCCCGCTCTTCTCCATGACCTTCTACTCTTCCTGTTGCCAGCTCTTCTCCATGACCTTCTACTCTTCCTGTTGCCAGCTCTTCTCCATGACCTTCTCCTCTTCCTGTTGCCAGCTCTTCTCCATGACCTTCTACTCTTCCTGTTGCCAGCTCTTCTCCATGACCTTCTACTCTTCCTGTTGCCAGCTCTTCTCCATGACCTTCTACTCTTCCTGTTGCCAGCTCTTCTCCATGACCTTCTACTCTTCCTGTAGCCAGCTCTTCTCCATGACCTTCTACTCTTCCTGTAGCCAGCTCTTCTCCATGACCTTCTACTCTTCCTGTTGCCAGCTCTTCTCCATGACCTTCTACTCTTCCTGTTGCCAGCTCTTCCCCATGACCTTCTACTCTTCCTGTTGCCAGCTCTTTTTCATGACCTTCTACTTTTCCTATTGCCCGCTCTTCTCCATGACCTTCTACTCTTCCTGTTGTCAGCTCTTCTCCATGACTGTTGCCCGCTCTTCTCCATGACCTTCTACTCTTCCTGTTGCCAGCTCTTCTCCATGACCTTCTCCTCTTCCTGTTGCCAGCTCTTCTCCATGACCTTCTACTCTTCCTGTTGCCAGCTCTTCTCCATGACCTTCTACTCTTCCTGTAGCCAGCTCTTCTCCATGACCTTCTACTCTTCCTGTTGGCAGCTCTTCTCCATGACCTTCTACTCTTCCTGTTGCCAGCTCTTTTTCATGACCTTCTACTTTTCCTATTGCCCGCTCTTCTCCATGACCTTCTACTCTTCCTGTTGCCAGCTCTTCTCCATGACCTTCTACTCTTCCTGTTGCCAGCTCTTCTCCATGACCTTCTCCTCTTCCTGTTGCCAGCTCTTCTCCATGACCTTCTACTCTTCCTGTTGCCAGCTTTTCTCCATGACCTTCTACTCTTCCTGTTGCCAGCTCTTCTCCATGACCTTCTACTCTTCCTGTTGCCAGCTCTCCACCGTGACCTTCTACTCTTCCTGTAGCCAGCTCTTCTCCATGACCTTCTACTCTTCCTGTAGCCAGCTCTTCTCCATGACCTTCTACTCTTCCTGTTGCTAGCTCTTCTCAATGACCTTCTACTCTTCCTGTTGCCAGCTCTTCTCCATGACCTTCTACTCTTCCTGTAGCCAGCTCTTCTCCGTGACCTTCTACTCTTCCTGTAGCCAGCTCTTCTCCATGACCTTCTACTCTTCCTGTTGCCATCTCTCCTTCGTGACCTTCTACTCTTCCTGTTGCTAGCTCTCCTTCGTGACCTTCTACTCTTCCTGTTGCTAGCTCTCCTTCGTGACCTTCTACTCTTCCTGTTGCTAGCTCTTCTCCATGACCTTCTACTCTTCCTGTAGCCAGCTCTCCACCGTGACCTTCTACTCTTCCTGTAGCCAGCTCTTCTCCATGACCTTCTACTCTTCCTGTTGCTAGCTCTTCTCCATGACCTTCTACTCTTCCTGTTGCTAGCTCTTCTCCATGACCTTCTACTCTTCCTGTTGCCAGCTCTCCTCCATGGCCTTCTACTCTTCCTGTTGCCAGCTCTTCTCCATGACCTTCTACTCTTCCTGTTGCTAGCTCTTCTCCATGACCTTCTACTCTTCCTGTAGCCAGCTCTTCTCCATGACCTTCTACTCTTCCTGTAGCCAGCTCTTCTCCATGACCTTCTACTCTTCCTGTAGCCAGCTCTTCTCCATGACCTTCTACTCTTCCTGTTGCTAGCTCTTCTCCATGACCTTCTACTCTTCCTGTTGCTAGCTCTTCTCCATGACCTTCTACTCTTCCTGTTGCCAGCACTCCTCCATGGCCTTCTACTCTTCCTGTTGCCAGCTCTCCTTCGTGACCTTCTACTCTTCCTATGTGATACATATCTGCAGTCCAGGGGGAACTTCCTGGAAAGTCCTTCTAGCAACAAATTTACTAGCTGTTTACTACAAAAAGAAATGCTCAATTTTGCAGCAACCCTCCCCCCCCCCCCCCCCCACACACACACAGTTTCAGATCACTATATACTAGACCCAATCTGACCAAGTCTAAGTGTACTTTGTGGTGGGAACATCCATGTCCCCTCCAGGAGGTAATCTTCAATAGTGAAGCCAGACGGCTCAATCATAATCAATTTTCATATGGAGAAAAGAACCATTTAGACCATCCAAGTCTGCTGGGCCTATAGGCGACCATTCTCTGCAAATGCCCTTTAAGCGCAACTCTGATAATTTTTATTTTCCATAAATCAATAGCTCTTGGGATGTAGAATAAATTTGCCTATTATCCTGATTCTCAGCAGTTTCTTAGCTATCTTTCTCAGTCTCGCCTGGCTCTGCAGTAGCTGTGTCTCCAGGCTGTGCTGATAAGTCCTGTGAAAAATTCTTAGGAATCACATTGGAGAGGGGCTGCTGCTCCCTGTTCTCTCTGGAGGGAGGAGGAGGGAGGTCATGTGACAGTGCTCTCAGTGTGTAGCTGAGAGTCGGCTGCTGGGTAAACTCAGAAGTCTCCTACACAAAATAGGGATGTACAAAATCCCATCAGTCGCTTAATCCCAATCTGTGATTCTACAAAACTTTCTCTTTGCACCTCAAGCTATTTCATATTTTCCTCTGCAGTCCCTCTCCACCTTCTGCTCTCTCAGTTTGTGTACAGGAGGGAGCTGCTAACTCCTATTGCACAGAATGAAAACGTCATGTAACTGTTTCACTGCTGGTTTCTACTACTTCTTACATTTTCAACGCATCTACATACATGCTGTATGTGCACATTATGCTGAGTAAGTGCCCCTTGTTCATCATGATATATTTTGAAACACAAAGCATCATGGGACCTGTGAGCAGTCTAAATTTGACTCGGGTTCAGGTCAAAGACAGGATGAGGATAATCTTCGTCCACTGCACTGCTGCTGAGAAGGATTTTTTACAAACTGGAAACCATAACTCTGAAAAGAAAAGGGCAAGCAGCACAATATGGACATTGCTCTGGTCAGATGAAACCGAAATCCAATCCACTGTCACACATGGTTCGGGCACCATCCCCACTGTCACACATGGTGGGGGCGCCATCCCCACTGTCACACATGGTTCGGGCACCATCCCCACTGTCACACATGGTGGGGGCAGCATCCCCACTGTCACACATGGTGGGGGCACCATCCCCACTGTCACACATGGTGGGGGCACCATCCCCATTGTCACACGTGGTGGGGGCACCATCCCCACTGTCACACATGGTTGGGGCACCATCCCCACTGTCACACATGGTTGGGGCACCATCCCCACTGTCACACGTGGTGGGGGCAGCATCATGGTTTGTGCTTCTCTTCAGCAGGGACAGGGAACATGGTTCAAATTGACGGAAGATGGATTGAGCCAAATACATGTCCGTTCTGGAAGAAAACCTGTTGGAGTCTGCAAAAGACCTGAGACTGGGACAGAGCATTATCTTCCAACAAGTCAATGATCCCAAACGTAAAGCAAAATCTACAATGGAAGGTTCACAAATAACAATATCCAGGTGCAAAAATGGCCATGTCACATCCAGACCCGAATCGAGAAACTGCTGCTCCGAAACACTTCATCCAACCTCCCTGAGCTCCAGCTGTTCTCCAAGGAAGAACTGGAACAATTTCAGTCTCTCGATGTGCAAAACTGATAAAGACCTGATACCCCAAGAGCCTGGAGCTCAAGGGGTAGAAAAGTTCAAGGGGGTTGAATACTTTTGCAAGGCCTTGTACCTTTGAAAAGAACATATTTGCTAATGCAAGATGTTTCAGACCACTATATAGAAGGATGATTGATGTCCATGTATAGGCCTGTCCTTGTAAGATATAGAAGAGCAGTAAAACAAGTAGATGTTAAGCTATAGGCAGAGTAAAAGCCGCGGCCACATCCTGTCAGTCTATTTGACTCCATGACTGACATTTACGCTTCTGCTCCCTACAGACATGGCGCTATAAATTTTCCTGTTGATGCTCCTCCATATTCACCAATGAGACTTTGTCCCGGTATAGGCTGGGAATTTCGTATATTAAGTATGTAAGTGGCAGTATATACTGTATATATCCAGTGATGATGGAATAGGAATCACAAATTAGCAAAAATGTGATTACCACCAAGCCAGACGCCGAAAATATCCATCCTGACAAAATGTTGGTGTAAAAATGTCTCCATAATTTATCGGAGGAAGGCATAAAACTCTTACATGGAGCTGTAAACCTGCCACCTCAATTGATCCCAATCATCTAATGAATAATTCACAATTAGCAGAGGAATCATTTCCATGAGATGAACTTGTCTTGGTATAATAAAGCGAAACGCATGGGTGCAGCGTACAATAAACGGGAATGTATAACAGCCGGTATCTAAATGCTCCCTCACATCAATCACCTATCCCACTGCTGCACACAGAAGAACGTCTCTCCAAGTACGTGGGACGGGCGATGGATGCTCAGCACAACTGTAGAAGAAGCAGAGGACGGCACAATTATATACACACATGAATCTATGACGTGGCAACTCTACTTGGAAAGGAACGGTTTACAACGGGTGTCGGGACAATGGCAATGCACCCTGGGAAAGGCATGCAAATGAGTTCTTAAGGAAAAGAGAATTGTCTCTCTAGTGACACCTATTGGTTACTGTCCTGTAAATCAATGTCAGAGCCTTGAAAGTCATAATTTATGGATTTTTAAAGATATGTTCAGATTGGACGGCTCCTCTACTGAATTTCCATCATAGAATTAAGCAGGAGAAATTGGGCTGGCTTTTGCAGTAGCATTGGTATAGTAATCTTTGCATTGGTAAGGTTGAAAGACACTGAGCAAATGTGACATTAAATAGGTTGCCCAGAGGTTGATAAACATGGCTCCTGACCATGGGCAGTGCATGGCAAACAAGCTCCATTCATCTCTATAAAGCGGAATTGCATCAACAATATTAATACAATATTAACACGAACAATGGTCAGGTGGGGCACTGGTTTTTAGCATGAAGCTAAAATTTGATAAAATTTCAGGCTGAATACTGGCAAAGCTGAATTCAGCGGATCATCCAGAGACTACAAACCTACTGCACGTCCATCTGGACATACCTTAAAGGATTAAACGTTGACTTACATAGTAGTTACCTACTACTGATTCAATTGGGGAACTCATCTCCTGTACATCTCCCTATGGACAAGCATAAACCTGCTACAAATGAGCCCCTAAAGAAAAGGGAACAAAAATGTTCTCTCTGGGATAGAAGTGCTTATAGTTATCCTCAAACCATTTTCGGAAACCTTATTCAATGACCCATTCCCGTATTTGCCAATATTGCAACCCCTCTGGAGTAGCTACTTATTCTGTGCCGTAATAGCATGGAGACGAAACGTAAAATTGGTCGCGGCCACTTGCCAATTTTCAGTGGGCCAACAGCTGGGGTTCCAACAGTCGTTGGGCTGGTGTCCTTTCGTACTGCAACTGCTGTCCAAAAAGTTGGAACAGCGACAACCCTGCTCAACCTAAACTTCATGCAGATGGGGATACAAGGGGCCTCCTTTCTCATGATCAGACGGGACCTATCGACCCAACTCAGCTACCAATCAGAGGATCCCTTGGGTAAAAAGAAGCTGTAAAGCTGTTTTTGAGTATTGGGGCTAAACCAAACACAGAGGCATTTCCTGGGTGTAAGGAATCTGCGACTATGAGCACTTCAGACACAAGCTGTGAAAGTGTCGTAGTGAATAATACAGAGAAATGAATCGGGAACGATTTATACAGCGAGCAAAAAAAACAACAACCTCTAATGTGTTTGTTCTGAATTGTGCAGTCTGTAATCTCCCTTTTGCCAAATACCAATTTGTGATCGCTGTTGCGAGGTGACGGTAGGGATCTATCTAAATAAATATTGAATTTAAGCAACAACTATTTAAAAGGTTGATGTCCACCGGCTTTACCGAGTTCTCTACTAATATTATCCTCCACTGGGGATCCAATTCTTATGTAGACTGTTTATCTCCATGGTTACAGACTACAAACTAACGCTGTGTAGTCAGATTGTGCAGTCATATTCCCATCGGTCACCTACTTTCTAAACTATCAAATGTATGTTAATAAGAGATGGGGTACATGGAAGAATCTATGGGGAACATTTATCAGACATCATTGCATTGTTCGCTGACATATGATGAAAGCCCCTCCGTCCCTCCATTGTGCTGGATACATCAGGAGGATACAATCAGCGACTGTTCAGACTTGAATGGTAGCAGGCTATAGTAAGTGTGCAGTTGCGGAGCAGAAACGCCCTAAGCTGGCCCACTGCACTGCTGGACACTCCCTCTTCATTTGGCATGGAGGTTGCATAAATGGGAAAATAATTTGCAATACTAGGCATCAGAACTGTCAATCTGTGGAATAGCCGAGCTCATGCGCTGGTCACAGCAGGGACAGCAGAGAGCTCAGGCGCTGGTCACAGCAGGGACAGCAGAGAGCTCAGGCGCTGGTCACAGCAGGGACAGCAGAGAGCTCAGGCGCTGGTCACAGCAGGGACAGCAGGGAGCTCAGGCGCTGGTCACAGCAGGGACAGCAGAGAGCTCAGGCGCTGGTCACAGCAGGGACAGCAGAGAGCTCAGGCACTGGTCACAGCAGGGACAGCAGAGAGCTCAGGCGCTGGTCACAGCAGGGACAGCAGAGAGCTCAGGCGCTGGTCACAGCAGGGACAGCAGAGAGCTCAGGCGCTGGTCACAGCAGGGACAGCAGAGAGCTCAGGAGCAGAACACAGCAGGGACAGCAGAGAGCTCAGGCGCTGGGCACAGCAGGGACAGCAGAGAGCTCAGGTGCTGGTCACAGCAGGGACAGCAGAGAGCTCAGGCGCTGGTCACAGCAGGGACAGCAGAGAGCTCAGGCTCTGGTCACAGCAGGGACAGCAGAGAGCTCAGGCACTGGTCACAGCAGGGACAGCAGAGAGCTCAGGAGCAGAGCACAGCAGGGACAGCAGAGAGCTCAGGCGCTGGTCACAGCAGGGACAGCAGAGAGCTCAGGCGCTGGTCACAGCAGGGACAGCAGAGAGCTCAGGCACTGGTCACAGCAGGGACAGCAGAGAGCTCAGGCGCTGGTCACAGCAGGGACAGCAGAGAGCTCAGGCGCTGGTCACAGCAGGGACAGCAGAGATCTCAGGGGCTGGTCACAGCAGGGACAGCAGAGAGCTCAGGCGCTGGTCACAGCAGGGACAGCAGAGAGCTCAGGCGCTGGTCACAGCAGGGACAGCAGAGAGCTCAGGCGCTGGTCACAGCAAGGACAGCAGAGAGCTCAGGCGCTGGTCACAGCAGGGACAGCAGAGAGCTCAGGCGCTGGTCACAGCAGGGACAGCAGAGAGCTCAGGCACTGGTCACAGCAGGGACAGCAGAGAGCTCAGGCGCTGGTCACAGCAGGGACAGCAGAGAGCTCAGGCGCTGGTCACAGCAGGGACAGCAGAGAGCTCAGGGGCTGGTCACAGCAGGGACAGCAGAGAGCTCAGGCGCTGGTCACAGCAGGGACAGCAGAGAGCTCAGGCGCTGGTCACAGCAGGGACAGCAGAGAGCTCAGGCGCTGGTCACAGCAGGGACAGCAGAGAGCTCAGGCGCTGGTCACAGCAGGGACAGCAGAGAGCTCAGGCGCTGGTCACAGCAGGGACAGCAGAGAGCTCAGGCGCTGGTCACAGCAGGGACAGCAGAGAGCTCAGGAGCAGAACACAGCAGGGACAGCAGAGAGCTCAGGCGCTGGTCACAGCAGGGACAGCAGAGAGCTTTGAGAAGGGTCTAGATGCCAATTTATACCTAAATAACATTGATTGTTATGTTATATAGAATTGTTTCCCCTAAATCCCTTCCTCATCCAATCCCTTCCCTTCCTCCGTTGAACTTGATGGACAAGTGTCTTTTTTCAACCGTATAAACTATGATACCATGAATAATTTTGGGGCTTGCACGCAAGATAGCTTTCATACAACTACTGATGAATGCCCCCCCCCCATAGGGATCTGACTACATAGGGGTTAAAATAATGGGGCTTATTTACTAAGGGTCTACGGATTGCACTTTTGTTAGATTTTTCAACATTTTCAGGTTTTTTCAGGTTGCATGGCTGTGGGGATTGTGTTGGGGATCAGATTTTGTCGCAGCTGCGCTGCTTTTATGCGACAGGAATCAGGGGGGGCTGTTGGACGATCCGATGGATTCGGACTAAGCGCGGGATTTAACTTTCAAATTGTGTCGCAAGCCATGCACTAGGAAGAAGAAGGTGAACTCTGGCAGACCTGAGCGGGGAAGCGACAGATGCAGGCACACAACCTCAGTGAATCGTGGGATGGTGTCTTCCGGTGGGACAATGCACATTCGGGGAACGCGTCAGGACAGGTAAGTAAATGTGCTGCATTGTCTGTAACCGTGGAGACACTCCTTGTAAAGGTCCACGGCGACAGGATATTCAGCGTTATCCCCATCATCTGATTAATGTGTTCATTTTAAATTATGGTTGTAGGAAGGCAAAGTGCAGCCAGAGCCGGACAGGACCTTGTGTATGTCCATACAAGGTTATTCTGTGTCCTCCTCCTTTCGCTTTTTGCACATAAAAATCTGCATCAAAAAGCGTCTTATGGGTGGAGGAGAGGCCGTCATTTCCAGGCCGATGCTCAGACCGGCACCACAGGCCTCTCATTGCTGTTACATCTTCTATCCCCTGGCACCAGAGCAGCTCCAATCTCAGCAAACCCCAAATGTAGAAAGATTTAATTTATTCCACATTTCAATCATTTATTACATCAGCACTTCGCCGCCGCGCATCACATTAAAATACGTCTTTGATGACTGTTCTGCTTAATTACCACTCCAGCCCGGGTATAACTCACCGCAGGGCTATAAAACGGGATGGATGAGCACGAGGGATGTACTGGATGTGCCGCGTCCTGTATCGTCACATGTCACACACATTCATCAATGCACCGGAGGGATTTATACAGGGGACATACATCCACATTACACGGCGGACTGTCCCTTTATATAGCGCCAGGCCACAACCAGAGGTAATTACACAGAAGCGATTGTCTCTCTTGAAAATGCTTATTAAATGTCATAGTCCCTCGGAAGGAATTGCATTAATAAAACCCTAAACAGGAGATATTATTATAACAAGAGAAAAGCAAAGCAAGTGTATAAATGTGTTTATAATGACTATGATATTCTCCATGTAGTCTCTAAGTATACATTTGTCTTTAGTATTCTGCGTTTTTTAGCAGTTTTCCCCTCTGCAGGACTTTTCCCTTGTTTTCAGCCGTCTCCGTGCTGGTGTGTGTATGGACTACTATAGAAAACGGGAGACATTTATAATAGCCATCCGGGATTGCAATTATTTCCCCTTTACGCCAAGTAGTGGGCGTGCAGCGGCGTCGTCGGCAGTTGGAGTGGGCGTGCATAGACCAATAAGAGAACTGAGATTTTATAGAGCAACAGGAGCAGCGCTTACAAATATAAAGGTTACAAAAAATGATCTAATTATGGTAATAATGGCGTCTCCCGATGGACACCAACTTTCCGTGAGTCCTTAGTTTATTTGCCTGCAGCAGGTGACTGTTACATAGCGTTCACTTTTGCTTCCTATCGCACAGAGAAACATTTTGCCAAGGATTAGATTGTCAGCTCACAAATTTTTTAAAGCACTTGGATGATGAAGGGTTAAGTATGACCAAATTAGGAAAGGGGCAATTGTAAACGGTGCCCAGACACTCCAAGGAGACAGACCAAGTTTCTGGCTCTGTACTGCCGGACGATCAATCTGTGCCCCACATAAAGATTATCCCGATATCATGGGATCAATTGTAACGCCCGGCCATCCCCTTTTATCACATTTTTACCTGCATGTTCACTCAATTCATATCAATATGTAGGGTAGCAGCATACGATACAGAATACTTAAAGGGATTGTCCAGTCAGGATAGGTGATAACTTGCAGATCAATGTGGATCCCAGTGGAGCTGCCGCCCCAATCACGGTCTATGGCACGAATGCCAAGTGCTGCACTCAGCTTTCTCCAACAGAGACTTAGAGATAAAATGTTTATAGGGTCCAACATTCTCCTGATCCATGTGGGTCCAACCACTGGGATCTGCACCAATCAGCAGGTTATCTCCTATAGTGTGGATAAGGGATAACATGAAACTTGAAATTTCACTTTAGGGGTTGGACAAGCCCTTTAAGGGGAAGGTTATGTAGATGCCGCTGGAGTCCGGTTGTGATATAATTACATCGTAACACTAGGAGTCACTGAACCTTGTAGGAATGACTGGGAATAATTACAGGTGGGAAACGCAGCAACTCGCAGACAGCACGAAACGCCTCCGTCACGGAAAGCCGCGTATTCCTGCGGAAGATTTACAGGATGTGTCCCTCATCAGATCACTGGCTGCACGACAGGTGCAACATGGGCTGGATAATAGATGGAGAGAAACAAGGGCATGAAAACTCTCCAAGGTCAAGTGCAGGATGGCGCCAAGGTCATCGCCCAAACAGAGTCAAGGTCATAGTCACTGAGGCATCACAGGAGCTATGGAGCAAGTGTATAAGATGAATATCTGCAGCATGAGGACACGACAGAAGACTTTCCATACAATCCCCCGATAGTCCGACATAGTGGGGGAAAATGTCAAAAGTTTCGGGAGATAACAGCAAAATTCATTGATTATAAATACTACAGGATTGTGAAAGTTGTAGTCAAAAAAATGTTTTTTCACCTCTGCACAGTGTCATATCTGCAGGCAGCATGTTATAGAGCAGGACACTATGTACAATCTATGTACAATCTCCTCAGCTCCTCCTGCTCTATAACAGGTTTCCTTTTTAATTTGTTTTTTTAATGTTTACACTTCATCTTTATCTCTGGGGGTTTCTATGAAGAAACCATCATTACATCACTACTGACAATAGATGATGTCACAGCTTATCCCCTCCCCCTCCCTGTACAATGACCTCTATATAGATAACACTGACCCATCATTACATCACTACTGACAATAGATGATGTCACAGCTCATCTCCTCCCCCTCCCTGTACAATGACCTCTATATAGATAACACTGACCCATCATTACATCACTACTGACAATAGATGATGTCACAGCTTATCCCCTCCCCCTCCCTGTACAATGACCTATATATAGATAACACTGACCCATCATTACATCACTACTGACAAAAGTTGATGTCACAGCTTATCTCCTCCTCCTCCCTGTACAATGACCTCTATATAGATAACACTGACCCATCATTACATCACTACTGACAATAGATGATGTCACAGCTTATCTCCTCCCCCTCCCTGTACAATGACCTCTATATAGATAACACTGACCAATCATTACATCACTACTGACAATAGATGATGTCACAGCTTATCTCCTCCCCCTCCCTGTACCATGACCTCTATATAGATAACACTGACCCATCATTACATCACTACTGACAATAGATGATGTCACAGCTTATCCCCTCCCCCTCCCTGTACAATGACCTCTATATAGATAACACTGACCCATCATTACATCACTACTGACAATAGATGATGTCACAGCTTATCCCCTCCCCCTCCTGTACAATGACCTCTATATAGATAACACTGACCCATCACTACATCACTACCAACAATAGATGATGTCACAGCTTATCTCCTCCCCCTCCCTGTACAATGACCTCTATATAGATAACACTGACCCATCATTACATCACTACTGACAATAGATGATGTCACAGCTTATCTCCTCCCCCTCCCTGTACAATGACCTCTATATAGATAACACTGACCCATCATTACATCACTACTGACAATAGATGATGTCACAGCTTATCCCCTCCCCCTCCCTGTACAATGACCTCTATATAGATAACACTGACCCATCATTACATCACTACTGACAATAGATGATGTCACAGCTTATCTCCTCCTCCCTGTACAATGACCTCTATATAGATAACACTGACCCATCATTACATCACTACTGACAATAGATGATGTCACAGCTTATCCCCCCCACCTCCCTGTACAATGACCTCTATATAGATAACACTGACCCATCATTACATCACTACTGACAATAGATGATGTCACAGCTTATCTCCTCCCCCTCCCTGAACAATGACCTCTATATAGATAACACTGACCCATCATTACATCACTACTGACAATAGATGATGTCACAGCTTATCTCCTCCCCCTCCCTGTACAATGACCTCTATATAGATAACACTGACCCATCATTACATCACTACTGACAATAGATGATGTCACAGCTTATCCCCTCCCCCCCTGTACAATGACCTCTATATAGATAACACTGACCCATCATTACATCACTACTGACAATAGATGATGTCACAGCTTATCCCCTCCCCCCCTGTACAATGACCTCTATATAGATAACACTGACCCCCTCATTACATCACTACTGACAATAGATGATGTCACAGCTTATCTCCTCCTCCCTGTACAATGACCTCTATATAGATAACACTGAGCCATCATTACATCACTACTGACAATAGATGATGTCACAGCTTATCCCTCCCCCTCCCTGTACAATGACCTCTATATAGATAACACTGACCCATCATTACATCACTACTGACAATAGATGATGTCACAGCTTATCTCCTCCCCCTCCCTGTACAATGACCTCTATATAGATAACACTGACCCATCATTACATCACTACTGACAATAGATGATGTCACAGCTTATTCCCTCCCCTCCCTGTACAATGACCTCTATATAGATAATACTGACCCATCATTACATCACTACTGACAATAGATGATGTCACAGCTTATCTCCTCCCCCTCCCTGTACAATGACCTCTATATAGATAACACTGACCCATCATTACATCACTACTGACAATAGATGATGTCAAAGCTTATCCCCTCCTCCTCCCTGTACAATGACCTCTATATAGATAACACTGCCCCATCATTACATCACTACTGACAATAGATGATGTCACAGCTTATCTCCTCCCCCTCCCTGTACAATGACCTCTATATAGATAACACTGACCCATCATTACATCACTACTGACAATAGATGATGTCACAGCTTATCTCCTCCTCCTCCCTGTACAATGACCTCTATATAGATAACACTGACCCATCATTACATCACTACGGACAATAGATGATGTCACAGCTTATCTCCTCCTCCTCCCTGTACAATGACCTCTATATAGATAACACTGACCCATCATTACATCACTACTGACAATAGATGATGTCACAGCTTATCTCCTCCTCCTCCCTGTACAATGACCTCTATATAGATAACACTGACCCATCATTACATCACTACTGACAATAGATGATGTCACAGCTTATCTCCTCCTCCTCCCTGTACAATGACCTCTATATAGATAACACTGACCCATTATTACATCACTACTGACAATAGATGATGTCACAGCTTATCTCCTCCCCCTCCCTGTACAATGACCTCTATATAGATAACACTGACCCATCATTACATCACTACTGACAATAGATGATGTCACAGCTTATCTCCTCCTCCCTGTACAATGACCTCTATATAGATAATACTGACCCATCATTACATCACTACTGACAATAGATGATGTCACAGCTTTTCTCCTCCCCCTCCCTGTACAATGACCTCTATATAGATAACACTGACCCATCATTACATCACTACTGACAATAGATGATGTCACAGCTTATCCCCTCCCCTCCCTGTACAATGACCTCTATATAGATAATACTGACCCATCATTACATCACTACTGACAATAGATGATGTCACAGCTTATCTCCTCCCCCTCCCTGTACAATGACCTCTATATAGATAACACTGACCCATCATTACATCACTACTGACAATAGATGATGTCACAGCTCATCTCCTCCCCCTCCCTGTACAATGACCTCTATATAGATAACACTGACCCATCATTACATCACTACTGACAAAAGTTGATGTCACAGCTTATCTCCTCCCCCTCCCTGTACAATGACCTCTATATAGATAATACTGACCCATCATTACATCACTACTGACAATAGATGATGTCACAGCTTATCTCCTCCCCTCCCTGTACAATGACCTCTATATAGATAACACTGACCCATCATTACATCACTACTGACAATAGATGATGTCACAGCTTATCTCCTCCCCCTCCCTGTACAATGACCTCTATATAGATAACACTGACCCATCATTACCTCACTACTGACAATAGATGATGTCACAGCTTATCTCCTTCCCCTCCCTGTATAATGACCTCTGTATAGATAACACTGACCCATCATTACATCAATACTGACAATAGATGATGTCACAGCTTATCTCCTCCCCCTCCCTGTACAATGACCTCTATATAGATAACACTGACCCATCATTACATCACTACGGACAATAGATGATGTCACAGCTTATCTCCTCCTCCTCCCTGTACAATGACCTCTATATAGATAACACTGACCCATCATTACATCACTACTGACAATAGATGATGTCACAGCTTATCTCCTCCTCCTCCCTGTACAATGACCTCTATATAGATAACACTGACCCATCATTACATCACTACTGACAATAGATGATGTCACAGCTTATCTCCTCCTCCTCCCTGTACAATGACCTCTATATAGATAACACTGACCCATTATTACATCACTACTGACAATAGATGATGTCACAGCTTATCTCCTCCCCCTCCCTGTACAATGACCTCTATATAGATAACACTGACCCATCATTACATCACTACTGACAATAGATGATGTCACAGCTTATCTCCTCCTCCCTGTACAATGACCTCTATATAGATAATACTGACCCATCATTACATCACTACTGACAATAGATGATGTCACAGCTTTTCTCCTCCCCCTCCCTGTACAATGACCTCTATATAGATAACACTGACCCATCATTACATCACTACTGACAATAGATGATGTCACAGCTTATCCCCTCCCCTCCCTGTACAATGACCTCTATATAGATAATACTGACCCATCATTACATCACTACTGACAATAGATGATGTCACAGCTTATCTCCTCCCCCTCCCTGTACAATGACCTCTATATAGATAACACTGACCCATCATTACATCACTACTGACAATAGATGATGTCACAGCTCATCTCCTCCCCCTCCCTGTACAATGACCTCTATATAGATAACACTGACCCATCATTACATCACTACTGACAAAAGTTGATGTCACAGCTTATCTCCTCCCCCTCCCTGTACAATGACCTCTATATAGATAATACTGACCCATCATTACATCACTACTGACAATAGATGATGTCACAGCTTATCTCCTCCCCTCCCTGTACAATGACCTCTATATAGATAACACTGACCCATCATTACATCACTACTGACAATAGATGATGTCACAGCTTATCTCCTCCCCCTCCCTGTACAATGACCTCTATATAGATAACACTGACCCATCATTACCTCACTACTGACAATAGATGATGTCACAGCTTATCTCCTTCCCCTCCCTGTATAATGACCTCTGTATAGATAACACTGACCTATCATTACAGCCTTCGTGACATCACTCTACTTATCTCCGACCACCATAGAAGACATCAGGAATGGCGTCAATACATTTCCATGGCACCGTACGTCTATCTTTGGAATGAATAGCTTGTTGTGTTACCATGAAAGGCCAACGTGTCATACAACCTCAGCAATCATGGCGATTATTTCACTTCAGCCGTCATATAATGTGCTCTGATCCGGGCTACAAACGTAAGAGCGGGAGAATCGCCCATGCAGGGCTTATTAAAGTGTCGTCTGCCATGTTCTGCCGTGACCCATCTCTTTATCTTCCCTATAGGTCAGGACACGGGAAGCCTGGTGGCTGGAGAGGGGTAAGCGGTGAGACACCATAGACGGCTCCGCGCTAATGAAGAAATCCTTTCATCTCTGCCCTTCACCCACGGTCGCCTCTTCTCCAATCTAACAGTGGGAAGCCATTTTATGTAAGAGACACTAAAAATATTTAGACAGCAGCATTTGGCGCCCAGCGGGAAACCTGCAGACAGATAAAATATTCAGACTTCTCCGCATGCAGGGAATGTGTATTCCGGGAGAATGGGGGGGGGGGGGTGGGGGGATACGGATCTGTGCAATGTAAAGCCATCACTTTGTTATGATGTGCGCAGATGAGTGAAGGGCGAGATGTTAGGGTCACATAGTTTTTTTTAAAGGAAGATATTAAATAAAACCTCAAAAAGCAACAAAGCAGGGACTGATGGAGGGGAGCGCTCCGGCGGTAGCTGCAGACATGTCCTGTAGGGATGGGTCATTCGCGAATGATCTGGCTATAAGAGCCGGCTGTTTCACGTGAATGACAGGAGTCGGCTCCCCTAAGTGGGCTGATAGCTTACTTAATCCTGCCCCTAATCGTCTCACCACGCCCCCTTTCACCCCATAAAATCGGGTTAAAAGTGGAGTGGGGCGGGGGACTGACTGGACTGAGGCTCCCTATTATATATTTTATAGAGAGCCGTTCAGGAGCCAGAAGGTTCGGCTCTTCGTGAGTGGAGCTGGACTTCCCATCACTAATGTCCTGTTCCTTGGTGTAAGGATGTTACAGATGGGTCAGAACGATTGCCACTAAGACTTAGGCTACATTCACACTAACGTATGGGGGACGTATATACGGCCGACGTATATACGGCCGATATACGTCCCCCATACACTTCTATGGGCGCACGGCACCCTACGGGAGCGGTACGGTGCCGCACACGTGCGGCACCGTACCGTTCCGTACCCGGGAAAAAGATAGGACCTGTCCTATCTTTTCCCGTAATACGGCACCGTGCGCCATAGGTTGCTATGGAGAGGGGCGGGGGTGAGCTGCGCTCACCTCCTCCTCCTCTCCCCGTACACTGCCGTTGCCCGGTACGGTACGGGCGGGCAGTGTGAATATAGCCTTAGAGTTATATGAACCTTGTTCTAGGCTATGACCCTAAGCTGCTTTCCACTTGAGTCTCGTTCCAAAATTCACAACAGGGTCCCCGATCCAATCTGTATATTGGGGTCTTCTCGTGTGGTAGGCACGTCAGCCCCCTATGAAAATTTCCTCTAGCTGCACCCTCACCTATAGTCCTGCTGGAGGGGGGGAAAGAGAGACGAGAATGGAGAGTTAAATTTCTTGTCTGCTCCAGGTGTCTCCAGTATTGTCAGTCTGATCCGGGTATCGCCGGTATTGTCATTCTGCTATAGGGTCTGCCCCATTATTGTCTGCTTTGAATGTAGCATTTGGTTTTTGGGGTGGTATTTATTGGGGTGGTATTTATCACTCTACATAGCCGGTAAGTGTTTGCTGCATATTGCAGCAAAGACTTAATGGTACCACCTGCCATTAGTGGTGCTATGTCGATATGCCGAGGATCGACGTTCCCCATGACGTCATTGGGGAGTGGCAATCCGTCACCATGACAGCCTCGGATCTTCCCGTTTTAACCCTTGCATTACAATGTACTATCAGCACATTGTATTGAATGAAGAGGAAAATCACCATATACAGCCATACTGTAGTATGGCAGTATATGATAGGATCGATCAGACAACCTAGGGTTAAAGTACATGAGGAAGTCTGAAAAATAGCATAAAAAAAAAATTATAATTAAAAAAACTAAAAATTCAAATCACCCCCCTTTCCCTAGAACTGATATAAATATAAATAAACAGTAAAAATCATACACACAGTTAGGTATCGCTGCGTCCGCAAATGCCCGATCTATCAAAATATAATAAAGTTTTTTCACTGCGTTTAACCCCATAACAGACAATAGTGCCCAAAGTTGAAAATGGCACTGCCATTTTAAAAAGTATTAAAAATTCTATAAAAAGTGATCGAAAGGTCATACAGTCCTAAAAATGGCAGCATTGAAAACGTCATCAAAAGTCGCAAAAAGTGCAATTTGTTACGCCGAAAACAAGCTGTCACAGAGCTCTGTAAGTGAAAAATAAAAAAGTTATAGATTTTTGAAGCTGGGGAGTGAAAAATGGAAGTGAAAAAAACTAAAAAGGGCCAGGTCGTTAAGGGGTTAAAGTTGAGCAGTATGACAGTATGGCCTTTGGACCAATAAATATTGCGCACCCCTGGACTAAATCCCAAGATCAGGATTAGAACAGTCATTTAAAGAAAATTCCAAAATTTAAAAAAATTTACAATACGTTTGTGGCGTCGGTCCACTTTATCACGACTCCACCAAAATTATCAGCGACTCCTCAGCCCTGACCCTGAGGATACAGGATGAGCGGATAGTTTACAAAATTGGGTCAATTTTGGATTTAATCAGGTGTAATATGATGAGTTATAAGAAGGAAACTTGATGAACCTCAACAGAAACAATTGAAGACCAAGTAGAAAAGAAACATTTTGGTCGTTGGCCAATAACCATCAGCTAGAACGTCCGTCATTAAAGTGTAGGAGGCGAGATGATATCTTAGCGTTACAGCTATACCAAGCAGAGGGAACACTACTGAATATACATTGAGAACATACTCTTCTCGTAAATCCTAGCCCCGTGCTGTATTTATAGTCACTATATTACCAGACATGAAAACCTACGACGCAGCCGCTGCTTCCCTTTAAATATTTCTTCTATATCTAGAAAATGGAAATAAAAAAATAATGAAATGCAGTAATAAAAAAATAGACACAAAAACGATTTACATGGAAAGTGACTGGAGCGCCGGATTGTAGCAAAGTTTACGGGGAGTAAAGTGACGGGAAAAGCTTTATATTACGAGACCGATCACAAATGACGTCCTACAACCCGGCTGAAAGCTTCTAATTACATAGGACTTGAATCGGGTCCAATGCCCTTTGCTCAGCTCTGGATAACACCCATTCATGGTTCTGCTATAGAATCGGGATGGGGCGGCCAGAATGTAAGCACTTCTGCTCCAATATCATTGTCAAGACCTTCCAGTCCCAATGGATCTATATGTTCTTATAGAAACGTGAGCAATGCACTTATTATGACCTTGTAAATGGTTTATATAATAGGCTGTGCTGTGTAGTTGTAGAACAGTAGACACAATACACATGAAAAGGGATAAAGGGATTATCTAGGGAGACAGCATGAATAGCCCACCCTTGTCCTAATGGTGGCAGGAGAAGAGCTGGAATGGACTGCACCCATGGTTTTCAGGTTCCTGAGATAGAACCTAATGTTTACATTTGGTATATTGTCCCATAACATTATCTTACGGTTTATATAAGGCGCACTGGACTATAAGGCGCACCTTTGATTTCTGAGAAATATTTTGTTTGGGAATGGGGAAGGGGGAAAAGAAGATGCAAGATCTGCTCTGGAACCTATTCTGGTTTTACCTGTACGTATAACTTAGTATTGCTGTGCAAACTAATAACATTTTGTTAAATGATTATTCACTATATAAAGTAGTGATCACCAGGGTTGAGCGATATTGGATTCAAATTAGATTAAGAGCAATTAAAACTAAAACAATCCCCCCCCCCCCCCCCCCTCCAGAGATGACGTGAGCCGCTCTTATTACTGTAATCCATCATTAATTAGCATCTGTGCCGATATTACAATAAGGAGGAATTACTCCTGGTCAGACTGCGCATGGCGGATACTCGCCCACATTAGGGACGGCTCGGGGTAATGCATGAGGCGTTCTGCTTTATGTACCCAAAGGCCAAACTATTGATGTTACTACCTGAATTTCATCACCGTCTCTGAAATGCATTGGGCTTCCTTAAAGCTCATTAGTCAATTCAATTAACTTAAATTAGTCAAACTGATAAAAAGAGCTCAGACGATCCTTTACTTACTGAAATCTATTAGCAATTACAATGGTGACAAATGCTTCTATACAGCGGCTTATTACTAAGGGGTGAAAACAAATGGACCAAGGTAGTAATATCCCAGGAGAGAGGAGGCTTGTAGCTGCACAGATGCCTGAACACTAGGACCAATGTTACCCTGTAATGCAGATACTGCTGTATATAGTGCTGTACATTGTATATATGCTATGTCCATGCAGCAAGGGCTACAAGGTATATACACACACATACACAGGGGGAGATTTGTTACTTCTTCTCCGCTAGTTTTCTGGCAGTGCAAGAATTTACGATTAATACTGTGAATACGCCACTTCCACGCCATATGTGCTTGGGGCGACATTAAGGGGCGCAGCGGCCATTGGGGGTGGCGGGTATTTTTGTTAACCAATTTTCATGCAAAACTAAGCTAGGTCACATGTGAAGTATTTTTGGCAGGCGGCTAATGAGGCCTCTTGATGTATCTGGCTGGACGTGGGGTGGGGGGGGATTAGGGTGTGTGACCACTATCATACGCTGGTGTATAATACATCTCTTCCAATGTATCTTCAATAAACTTTAACATTTGAACTAGTCTAGTTTTTACACTTTCCACTAGTTTTGTCACTCACAAAACTTCCATTTTTCTGCAACTAAGTTCCCGGCTTTACTGTATATCCTGGAACGTAGTCAGCAAATCCATGGGTGTTGCAGAGACTGACCCACGTTTATTTGTTACCCCCTCACCCTACCAATGACACCTGAGACTCTGATGGAGCAGCAGGGTGTGCATGCATCATGCAGCAGTTCTCAATGTCTATGGGACGTCCCGGAAATAACATTGCTCCGCACTCGTCTGGATACATGAGAGGGCCAGCGCTAGCAGTGCATCCCGATTTACAGCATTCCTTTACACATTAAAGAGGTTTTCCAAGAATTTCTACATTGTCCCTGTACTTCCAGTCCACAGTTAGTGGCCTCCTTGGACCACAGGACCTTACTTGGGACTCAAGTCTTGTCCAGAGAATCGAGGTGGCCCAGGTTGGTCAAAGTTCCTGTGACCCCGGGCACTGGTGGAGGTCCCAAAAACAGAGATGGAGAACCAAGAACCTGGGAGCCAACAGGAGGACTGGGAGTTACCCGAATATTTCCGATTTGCGACGATTTTCCATGTATTGCCCTGGATTTTCCATGTATTGCGATCGGATTTTGGCGCATCGGCGCTGGCTGCACGCAACGGAAATGGGGGGGCGTGGCCAAACGAAAACCCGGCGAATTCGGAAAAACCGCCGCATTTAAAAAACAAAAAGAGCTTGCACTTACCTTCACCAGGAATAGGCCGGTGTACTTGAGTGCATTTCAGCGGACTTCAGCGCAGCAGCGCCACCAGGTGGACGTCGGAGGAACTACCTTAGTGAATCCCGGCCGGACCCGAATCCACCGCAGAGAAGGCGCCGCTGGATCGCGAATGGACCGGGTAAGTAAATCTGCCCCATTATACACACAGATACACCTTAAAGCGGGGGCTGTATTCTCGCAGACCCTAAAAATGATTTCTCATTCATTTTAGTTGCAATCACAAAAACACTTATAATGCAGAAGGGAAAGATTTGTCTCCAATATGTGCGCCCCTGGGGAAGTTTTTAAAATAGAACATTTACCAAAAAAGAAAAAAAAAACAAGGCTAAAATAAAAATGATGCCAATCAGCTGCCAGTCAAATTCAAGTTTTAGTAACATTTTAGTTTGGAACCATTTTTGGAGTGTTTTCCCCCAAAATGTAAAATTAGTTTTAGATTGCTGATAGGAAGTTTCAGTGCTAAAAAGGATAAGGAAGCAATAAGGATGCATTCACACATTGCTGAGTTTGGGAGGATATCCTTGTGTACAGTAGATACCTGTATGTAAGCCGATTGGCTCCTACGTTAAAAATAAATATTTTTGACCTACCTTGGATGCATGGGGACCTATATATTCATTACATTTGTATATTGTTATTCTACCTTTTATCAGATGCCCCTTCATTGTTTACTATGTGTGGGCACAGCGCTGTGCACATGACAGTGGCCATGCCTGGCATTGCAGTATCACCGTTCCATGACAAAGTGTCACCAACCCTGGAAAGACACCAAGTCCACCAACTATTGGCGCCGTTTATCCTCACAAGACCTTTCTCTACTTCCTATTTGAAGCCAGATGCAGAATTGAGATCAACCATTAGGGATAATTCACACAATGCCTTGCCATAACCGAAACAAGCAATCTGTAACTTCATAACTGAAAATCAATGATCAATATATAATTCTGTATAGAGCGTCCACTCATATCTTCAAACACATTTACACTCAATTAAATGTGAATGACTCTTGTCTACAAAATCCATTGACCGTGACCAGAAAAGCTTCTCTATTATCATCTCAGATCTTTCCGGAGGGAGGGGAGTGGGGGAGCGTTATCAAATCCTCATTATCGCTTCTATAAAGCAAAGAAGTGGAAAACAGAAAGCAACAAGACTCATAAAGCACGATGCCCAGGAGGAACAGACAACACAAGGCATAATGAGAGGATGCTTAAGGAAAGTCTTTAGCGTCGTTACCAGAGACCTCCTTGCTGTAAGCACCATCATTAGAGCGCAGACACCCCGGAGGATAAAGGAATTCAAGGCGTTCGTCTAACATTAAAAAAAATAACCCCAAGTAGAACAGATTTTACACCAACTCACCGTAACATTATTACTTTATGGACACAGGATAACCTTTAACGTAACAGCAAAGGAGGATCTTACAGGAGACAGTGACCTGACTGGCCGCCACTCATGATTGTTGGGTTGGGTGAACATTGGATGGTGGAAAAGGCTCCTGACTAAGGATTGGCAGATCTAAACTGTAACGCCCCTGCCGGCACCGATTGTGGGTGTCAAACCTTTAAATGATGTCTGCAAAAACCTTCCATGCCAGTTCCAATAGTGGTTATTAAATCATGGTTGTACCAGTGTCATTAAAGGGATAAATGCCCAACCATCAGTGTTGCTGGCAAGTGTTCGCTTAAGGTGCCCAAATTGAACTTTTCTTCAAGGTTTGACCAAATTTGGCAAACCCAAACCTCAACAGGTCAGCTCATCGCAGCTCCTTACCAAAACTCCACCTTACATGCCCAACCATGACATTACAGGTAAAAACTAGAAGATAGATTTTTTTTTTAACAAAATCTTAGGAATCTCCTGGTGCTCATCTATAATCTCTGCAAGAGGATGTAGTCTTAAGTTTTGGAGGAGAATAGGTTACAGTCCACATAACTGGTCACAATAGACACAAAGCAGATGGAACGTCAATGGTATAAGAACCAAAAGTAGAACATCAGGTACCAAATGTAAAGAACACAGACTGTTCAAGAATAAGGATTAGGATCAGGATCAATCTTGAACAATGTATGGCGGAATGGTTCCCATTTATATGAAGTCATCATTGGCTACCAATAGCCTGAGGTTGCTGTCACATGGTGCGCTCTTGGACAGCTCTTGGCCTTTGACGGTTTTTAAATAAATTGAAAACGCATGAGTTTTTAGTGTGTTTCAAAATGCTCCAAGAACGGCCAAAAACTGCCCAAGAATGGTCCAAGAACGCACCATGTGACAGAACCTTTACTAATCAGATGCCAGAGAAGATCCAAAGCAGCTGAACTGCAACCAAAACCTGAACAGATCGAGATCTATAGCAGGGAAGGAGGTAGCATCCACATGTGGTCATTAGCAGAAGCCGTGGTCACGGGTGGACGATGGTTTGGGATGTAGTGAATAGTCGTGCAATAAGCAGGTAGACCACATAATAAAAAACAAACTATGGTATATATTTCTTTTTGCATAAACCACACTCTCCATAGAACTCATATAAAGTTATACAGAAATATTGCAGAATATGCAGCCAGAAGTACAGACTATAAAACTAATAATATAACGTCTAACATGCTCATAGACTGATAAAAGCCAAGCAGTGTGAACTGCGCCTTAGAAAGCCAGCTACCCCTGCACAGCAATGATATACCAATTACAGGTTTGCCAGACACATTTGCCATAACCGCACAGTTCCTGGTAAGTGTGTGCGCCTTTAAAACTCAGTAAAACGGACTCTAATTAGTGCGGCAGGAAGAGATGTAATTCCTGAAAAACTTGCTCCTCCGTGGACTGACTGCTAACATATCCAGCACCGAGGAAGATTTCATTAGCAGCCACATGGGCCTGAAGTAAAGGGTTTATGTAGTGGAAGGCAATGAGACGCATATTTTGTTTCTCTCACTACAGATATAATGTATACATATCATATTCTTAGGTGCTGGTCGTCGTCTTATTTTCTTTGCATTTTTCTAAAAGGATTTCACTTAAACTTTCAATTCATATAAAGGATGGAAAAGAATTCCTCATATGTATTCAGGACATTTTGCTTTATGTCTCCACAGGTAACGACCTCAAAAGATATTGGTATATAGAGAAAGCAGAGGAGAATGATGTAATGTGAGTCCCCGCCTCTCACACATCGGGGGCGGGTGTAATGTGAGTCCCCGCCTCTCACACATCGGGGGCAGGTGTAATGTGAGTCCCCGCCTCTCACACATCGGGGGCGAGTGTAATGTGAGTCCCCGCCTCTCACACATCGGGGGCTGGTGTAATGTGAGTCCCCGCCTCTCACACATCGGGGGCAGGTGTAATGTGAGTCCCCGCCTCTCACACATCGGGGGCGAGTGTAATGTGAGTCCCCGCCTCTCACACATCGGGGGCTGGTGTAATGTGAGTCCCCGCCTCTCACACATCGGGGGCGGGTGTATTGTGAGTCCCCGCCTCTCACACATCGGGGGCAGGTGTAATGTGAGTCTCCACCTCTCACACATCGGGGGCTGGTGTAATGTGAGTCCCTGCCTCTCACACATCGGGGGCTGGTATAATGTGAGTCCCCTCCTCTCACACATCGGGGGCTGGTGTAATGTGAGTCCCCTCCTCTCACACATCGGGGGCTGGTGTAATGTGAGTCCCCGCCTCTCACACATCGGGGGCAGGTGTAATGTGAGTCCCCGCCTCTCACACATCGGGGGCGAGTGTAATGTGAGTCCCCGCCTCTCACACATCGGGGGCTGGTGTAATGTGAGTCCCCGCCTCTCACACATCGGGGGCGGGTGTATTGTGAGTCCCCGCCTCTCACACATCGGGGGCGGGTGTAATGTGAGTCTCCACCTCTCACACATCGGGGGCTGGTGTAATGTGAGTCCCTGCCTCTCACACATCGGGGGCTGGTATAATGTGAGTCCCCTCCTCTCAAACATCGGGGGCTGGTGTAATGCAAGTCCCTGCCTCTCACACATCGGGGGCTGGTGTAATGTGAGTCCTTTCCTCTCACACATCGGGGGCTGGTGTAATGCGAGTCCTTTCCTCTCACACATCAGGGGCTGGTGTAATGCGAGTCCTTTCCTCTCACACATCAGGGGGCTGGTGTAATGTGAGTCCCCGCCTCTCACACATCGGGGGCTGGTGTAATGTGACTCCCCACCTCCCACACATCGGGGGCTGGTGTAATGTGAGTCTCCACCTCTCACACATCAGGGGCTGGTGTAATGTGAGTCCCCACCTCTTACACATCGGGGGCGGGTGTAATGTGAGTCCCCGCCTCTCACACATCGGGGGCTGGTGTAATGTGAGTTCCCGCCTCTCACACATCGGGGGCTGGTGTAATGTGAGTCCCTGCCTCTCACACATCGGGGGCGGGTGTAATGTGAGTCCCCGCCTCTCACACATCGGGGGCTGGTGTAATGTGAGTCCCCGTCTCTCACACATCGGGGGCGGGTGTATTGTGAGTCCCCGCCTTTCACACATCTAGGGCCGGTGTAATGTGAGTCCCCGCCTCTCACACATCGGGGGCTGGTGTAATGTGAGTCTCCACCTCTCACATATCAGGGGCTGGTGTAATGGGAGTCCCCGCCTCTCACACATCGGGGGCTGGTGTAATGGGAGTCCACGCCTCTCACACATCGGGGGCTGGTGTAATGGGAGTCCCCGCCTCTCACACATCGGGGGCTGGTGTAATGTGAGTCCTTTCCTCTCACACATCGGGGGCCGGTGTATTGTGAGTCCCCGCCTCTCTCACATCCAGGGCTGGTGTAATGTGTGTCCCCGCCTCTCACACATCAGGGGCTGGTGTAATGTGAGCCCCCGCCTCTCACACATCGGGGGCTGGTGTAATGTGAGTACCCTCCTCTCACACATCGGGGGCTGGTGTAATGTGAGTACCCTCCTCTCACACATCGGGGGCTGGTGTAATGTGAGTCCCTGCCTCTCACACATCGGGGGCTGGTGTAATGTGAGTCCCCGCCTCTCACACATCAGGGGCTGGTGTAATGTGAGTCCCCGTCTCTCACACATCGGGGGTTGGTGTAATGTGAGTCCCCGCCTCTCACACATCAGGGGCTGGTGTAATGTGAGTCCCCGCCTCTCACACATGGGGGGCTGGTGTAATGTGAGTCCCCGCCTCTCACACATCGGGGGCTGGTGTAATGTGAGTCCCCGCCTCTCACACATCTAGGGCCGGTGTAATGTGAGTCCCCGCCTCTCACACATCGGGGGCTGGTGTAATGCGAGTCCCTGCCTCTCACACATCGGGGGCTGGTGTAATGTGAGTCTCCACCTCTCACACATCGGGGACTGGTGTAATGCGAGTCCCCTCCTCTAACACATCGGGGGCTGGTGTAATGTGAGTCCCCGCCTCTCACACATCGGGGGCTGGTGTAATGTGAGTCCCCTCCTCTCACACATCGGGGGCTGGTGTAATGTGAGTCCTTTCCTCTCACACATCGGGGGCCGGTGTAATGTGAGTCCCCGCCTCTCACACATCGGGGGCTGGTGTAATGTGAGTCCCCTCCTCTCACACATCGGGGGCTGGTGTAATGTGAGTCCCCTCCTCTCACACATCGGGGGCTGGTGTAATGTGAGTCCCCTCCTCTCACACATCAGGGGCTGGTGTAATGTGAGTTCCCGCCTCTCACACATCGGGGGCTGGTGTAATGTGTGTCCCCTCCTCTCACACATCGGGGGCTGGTGTAATGTGAGTCCCCTCCTCTCACACATCGGGGGCTGGTGTAATGTGAGTCCCCTCCTCTCACACATCGGGGGCTGGTGTAATGTGAGTCCTTTCCTCTCACACATCGGGGGCTGGTGTAATGTGAGTACCCGCCTCTCACACATCGGGGGCTGGTGTAATGTGAGTCCCAACCTCTCACACATCGGGGGCTGGTGTAATGTGAGTCCTTTCCTCTCACACATCGGGGGCTGGTGTAATGTGAGTCCCCGCCTCTCACACATCGGGGGCCGGTGTAATGTGAGTCCCCGCCTCTCACACATCGGGGGCTGGTGTAATGTGAGTCCCCGCCTCTCACACATCGGGGGCTGGTGTAATGTGAGTCCCCGCCTCTCACACATCAGGGGCTGGTGTAATGTGAGTCCCCGCCTCTCACACATCGGGGGCTGGTGTAATGTGAGTCCCCTCCTCTCACACATCGAGGGCTGGTGTAATGTGAGTCCCCTCCTCTCACACATCGGGGGCTGGTGTAATGCGAGTCCCCTCCTCTCACACATCGGGGGCTGGTGTAATGTGAGTCTCTCCTCTCACACATCGGGGGTTGGTGTAATGTGACTCCCCACCTCTCACACATCGGGGGCTGGTGTAATGTGAGTCCCCTCCTCTAACACATCGGGGGCTGGTGTAATGTGAGTCCCCTCCTCTCACACATCGGGGGCTGGTGTAATGTGTGTCCCCGCCTCTCACACATCAGGGGCTGGTGTAATGTGAGTCCCCGCCTCTCACACATCGGGGGCTGGTGTAATGTGAGTCCCCGCCTCTTCCACATCGGGGGCTGGTGTAATGTGAGTCTCCACCTCTCACACATCAGGGGCTGGTGTAATGTGTGTCCCCGCCTCTCACACATCAGGGGCTGGTGTAATGTGAGTCCCCGCCTCTTCCACATCGGGGGCTGGTGTAATGTGAGTCTCCACCTCTCACACATCAGGGGCTGGTGTAATGTGAGTCCCCGCCTCTCACACATCGGGGGCTGGTGTAATGTGAGTCCCCACCTCTCACACATCAGGGGGCTGGTGTAATGTGAGTCCCCGCCTCTCACACATCGGGGCTGGTGTAATGCGAGTCCCCGCCTCTCACACATCAGGGGGCTGGTGTAAGGTGAGTCCCCGCCTCTCACACATCGGGGGCTAGTGTAATGGCAGTCCCCTCCTCTCACACATCTAGGGTTGGTGTAATGTGAGTCCCCGCCTCTCACACATCGGGGGCTGGTGTAATGTGAGTACCCTCCTCTCACACATCGGGGGTTGGTGTAATGTGAGTACCCTCCTCTCACACATCGGGGGCTGGTGTAATGTGAGTACCCTCCTCTCACACATCGGGGGTTGGTGTAATGTGAGTACCCTCCTCTCACACATCGGGGGTTGGTGTAATGTGAGTACCCTCCTCTCACACATCGGGGGTTGGTGTAATGTGAGTACCCTCCTCTCACACATCGGGGGTTGGTGTAATGTGACTCCCCACCTCTCACACATCGGGGGCTGGTGTAATGTGAGTCTCCACCTCTCACACATCGGGGGCTGGTGTAATGTGAGTCCCCTCCTCTCACACATCGGGGGCTGGTGTAATGTGAGTCCCCGCCTCTCACACATCGGGGGCTGGTGTAATGTGAGTACCCTCCTCTCACACATCGGGGGTTGGTGTAATGTGAGTACCCTCCGCTCACACATCGGGGGTTGGTGTAATGTGACTCCCCACCTCTCACACATCGGGGGCTGGTGTAATGTGAGTCCCCGCCTCTCACACATCGGGGGCTGGTGTAATGTGAGTCTCCACCTCTCACACATCGGGGACTGGTGTAATGCGAGTCCCCTCCTCTCACACATCGGGGGCTGGTGTAATGTTAGTCCCTGCCTCTCACACATCGGGGGCTGGTGTAATGTGAGTCCCCTCCTCTCACACATCGGGGGCTGGTGTAATGCGGGTCCCCTCCTCTCACACATCAGGGGCTGGTGTAATGTGAGTCCCCTCCTCTCACACATCGGGGCTGGTGTAATGTGAGTCCCTGCCTCTCACACATCGGGGGCTGGTGTAATGTGAGTCCCCTCCTCTCACACATCGGGGCTGGTGTAATGCGAGTCCCCGCCTCTCACACATCGGGGGCTGGTGTAATGTGAGTCCCCGCCTCTCACACATCGGGGGCTGGTGTAATGTTAGTCCCTGCCTCTCACACATCGGGGGCTGGTGTAATGCGAGTCCCCTCCTCTCATACATCGGGGGTTGGTGTAATGCGAGTCCCCTCCTCTCACACATCGGGGGCTGGTGTAATGTGAGTCCCCTCCTCTCACACATCGGGGCTGGTGTAATGTGAGTCCCCGCCTCTCACACATCGGGGGCTGGGGTAATGTGAGTCCCCGCCTCTCACACATCGGGGGCTGGTGTAATGTGAATCCCCTCCTCTCACACATCGGGGGCTGGTGTAATGTGAGTCCCCACCTCTCACACATCGGGGGCTGGTGTAATGTGAGTCCCCACCTCTCACACATCGGGGGCTGGTGTAATGTGAGTCCCCACCTCTCACACATCGTGGGCTGGTGTAATGTGAGTCCCCGCCTCTCACACATCTAGGGCCGGTGTAATGTGAGTCCCCTCCTCTCACACATCGGGGGCTGGTGTAATGCGAGTCCCCTCCTCTCACACATCGGGGGCTGGTGTAATGTGAGTCCCCTCCTCTCACACATCGGGGCTGGTGTAATGTGAGTACCCTCCTCTCACACATCGGGGGTTGGTGTAATGTGACTCCCCACCTCTCACACATCGGGGGCTGGTGTAATGTGAGTCTCCACCTCTCACACATCGGGGGCTGGTGTAATGTGAGTCCCCTCCTCTCACACATCGGGGGCTGGTGTAATGTGAGTCCCCGCCTCTCACACATCGGGGGCTGGTGTAATGTGAGTACCCTCCTCTCACACATCGGGGGTTGGTGTAATGTGAGTACCCTCCTCTCACACATCGGGGGTTGGTGTAATGTGACTCCCCACCTCTCACACATCGGGGGCTGGTGTAATGTGAGTCCCCGCCTCTCACACATCGGGGGCTGGTGTAATGTGAGTCTCCACCTCTCACACATCGGGGACTGGTGTAATGCGAGTCCCCTCCTCTCACACATCAGGGGCTGGTGTAATGTGAGTCCCAACCTCTTACACATCGGGGGCTGGTGTAATGTGAGTCCCCGCCTCTCACACATCGGGGGCTGGTGTAATGTTAGTCCCTGCCTCTCACACATCGGGGGCTGGTGTAATGTGAGTCCCCTCCTCTCACACATCGGGGGCTGGTGTAATGCGAGTCCCCTCCTCTCACACATCGGGGGCTGGTGTAATGTGAGTCCCCGCCTCTCACACATCGGGGGCTGGTGTAATGTGAGTCCCCGCCTCTCACACATCGGGGGCTGGGGTAATGTGAGTACCCTCCTCTCACACATCGGGGCTGGTGTAATGTGAGTCCCCGCCTCTCACACATCGGGGGCTGGTGTAATGTGAGTCCCCTCCTCTCACACATCGGGGCTGGTGTAATGCGAGTCCCCGCCTCTCACACATCGGGGGCTGGTGTAATGTGAGTCCCCGCCTCTCACACATCGGGGGCTGGTGTAATGTTAGTCCCTGCCTCTCACACATCGGGGGCTGGTGTAATGTGAGTCCCCTCCTCTCACACATCGGGGGCTGGTGTAATGCGAGTCCCCTCCTCTCACACATCGGGGGCTGGTGTAATGTGAGTCCCCTCCTCTCACACATCGGGGCTGGTGTAATGTGAGTCCCCGCCTCTCACACATCGGGGGCTGGTGTAATGTGAGTCCCCTCCTCTCACACATCGGGGCTGGTGTAATGTGAGTCCCCTCCTCTCACACATCGGGGCTGGTGTAATGTGAGTCCCCGCCTCTCACACATCGGGGGCTGGTGTAATGTGAATCCCCTCCTCTCACACATCGGGGGCTGGTGTAATGTGAGTCCCCACCTCTCACACATCGGGGGCTGGTGTAATGTGAGTCCCTACCTCTCACACATCGGGGGCTGGTGTAATGTGAGTCCCCACCTCTCACACATCGTGGGATGGTGTAATGTGAGTCCCCGCCTCTCACACATCTAGGGCCGGTGTAATGTGAGTCCCCTCCTCTCACACATCGGGGGCTGGTGTAATGCGAGTCCCCTCCTCTCACACATCGGGGGCTGGTGTAATGTGAGTCCCCTCCTCTCACACATCGGGGCTGGTGTAATGTGAGTCCCCGCCTCTCACACATCGGGGGCTGGTGTAATGTGAGTCCCCTCCTCTCACACATCGGGGCTGGTGTAATGCGAGTCCCTGCCTCTCACACATCGGGGGCTGGTGTAATGTGAGTCCCCGCCTCTCACACATCAGGGGCTGGTGTAATGTGTGTCCCTGCCTCTCACACATCAGGGGCTGGTGTAATGTGAGTCCCCGCCTCTTACACATCTAGGGCTGGTATAATGTGAGTCCCCTCCTCTCACACATCGGGGGCTGGTGTAATGTGAGTCCCCGCCTCTTACACATCTAGGGCTGGTATAATGTGAGTCCCCTCCTCTCACACATCGGGGGCTGGTGTAATGTGAGTCCCCGCCTCTCACACATCGGGGGCTGGTGTAATGTCAGTCCCCTCCTCTCACACATCGGGGGCTGGTGTAATGTGAGTCCCCTCCTCTCACACATCGGGGCTGGTGTAATGCGAGTCCCCGCCTCTCACACATCGGGGGCTGGTATAATGTGAGTCCCCGCCTCTCTCACATCGGGGGCTGGGGTAATGTGAGTCCCCGCCTCTCACACATCGGGGGCTGGTGTAATGTGAATCCCCTCCTCTCACACATCGGGGGCTGGTGTAATGTGAGTCCCCACCTCTCACACATCGGGGGCTGGTGTAATGTGAGTCCCCGCCTCTCACACATCGGGGGCTGGTGTAATGTGAGTCCCCGCCTCTCACACATCAGGGGCTGGTGTAATGTGACTCCCCACCTCTCACACATCGGGGGCTGGTGTAATGTGAGTCCCTACCTCTCACACATCGTGGGCTGGTGTAATGTGAGTCCCCGCCTCTCACACATCTAGGGCCGGTGTAATGTGAGTCCCTACCTCTCACACATCGGGGGCTGGTGTAATGCGAGTCCCCTCCTCTCACACATCGGGGGCTGGTGTAATGTGAGTCCCCTCCTCTCACACATCGGGGGCTGGTGTAATGCGAGTCCCCTCCTCTCACACATCGGGGGCTGGTGTAATGTGAGTCCCCTCCTCTCACACATCGGGGCTGGTGTAATGTGAGTCCCCGCCTCTCACACATCGGGGGCTGGTGTAATGTGAGTCCCCTCCTCTCACACATCGGGGCTGGTGTAATGCGAGTCCCCGCCTCTCACACAACGGGGGCTGGTGTAATGTGAGTCCCCGCCTCTCACACATCAGGGGCTGGTGTAATGTGTGTCCCTGCCTCTCACACATCAGGGGCTGGTGTAATGTGAGTCCCCGCCTCTTACACATCTAGGGCTGGTATAATGTGAGTCCCCTCCTCTCACACATCGGGGGCTGGTGTAATGTGAGTCCCCGCCTCTCACACATCGGGGGCTGGTGTAATGTCAGTTCCCTCCTCTCACACATCGGGGGCTGGTGTAATGCGAGTCCCCTCCTCTCACACATCGGGGGCTGGTGTAATGTGAGTCCCCTCCTCTCACACATCGGGGCTGGTGTAATGTGAGTCCCCGCCTCTCACACATCGGGGGCTGGTGTAATGTGAGTCCCCTCCTCTCACACATCGGGGCTGGTGTAATGCGAGTCCCCGCCTCTCACACAACGGGGGCTGGTGTAATGTGAGTCCCCGCCTCTCACACATCAGGGGCTGGTGTAATGTGTGTCCCTGCCTCTCACACATCAGGGGCTGGTGTAATGTGAGTCCCCGCCTCTTACACATCTAGGGCTGGTATAATGTGAGTCCCCTCCTCTCACACATCGGGGGCTGGTGTAATGTGAGTCCCCGCCTCTCACACATCGGGGGCTGGTGTAATGTCAGTCCCCTCCTCTCACACATCGGGGGCTGGTGTAATTTGAGTCCCCTCCTCTCACACATCGGGGCTGGTGTAATGCGAGTCCCCGCCTCTCACACATCGGGGGCTGGTGTATTGTGAGTCCCCGCCTCTCACACATCGGGGGCTTGTATAATGCAAGTTACCGGAGAGATGATCAGCTTCCCTCTGAAGATTTTTTTTGTTGTCTACAAAGTTTTCAAATATTTAATGCTCTATATTAAGTGCTCGAATTTAGTAACATTGTAAGATTTTAGAAAAATATTGCATACATCTATTTTTAGGTTGTCGTTTTATTAATCTGTGGGGTCCAATATTATATTTTTGCATCTCCGGTGGGCCTGTCCAACACTGCCGGACGGCCAACCAAAGGGATCGGCTGTAAGAAATGGGGTTCATCTTCTCTTGCAAACAATTCAAATCCAGAAAATCCCGATTTACAGATTTCGGAGTTGTTTTTATAAGCCTTTGCTTTGCTGAATCCCCCACATTACATCAGGTCTGATTCTGGAAGGAGAATACCGCGGCCTGTGGGGAGAATCTCCGGAGACGACTAACAAACATTGGTGGAAGGCACAGCAAATGTTATTCTTGTTTGTAGAATCTAACATCGGCTCAACAGCTTCAAAGTCTGTCCACACTTCCCTGGGGGAGCCGCTGTGGATGTTATTATAAGATGTATCCTTAGTGCATTATTAACAGGACGGCAGAGCGTGGGGATAGGCGGCCCGGAGCGCTCCAGCTGGCTAGCCAAGAGACAAGTGCAATATCTCAAGTAGTTAAGGATTACTCCATACACAGACGCAATTCGTAAAGAATCAAAAAGCACCTCAAGTGGTTCATACATATCACACCTAAAAACGTCTTAGAAATTGTCTTATTTGCCCTCTGCAGTCTCCTACATTAAATGTCACCAGATTTTACACCACTAAACTTACAGCACCCTCAGGTATATCCCTTTTACTGTTCTTTCTTTTGTGTTAGATCTCACAAAATTTACCAAAAATGATTGCATACAACGTCATATGCAAGTGACCGGAGAAGAGTCACTTTTTGCCTGAAATGAGTCTCCCTAAAAGACGGGGTGGGGACCCTACTGATTTTTTTTAGCACCTAGAACTATTCTCATTTTCAAAAACACCATAGTTATGGTTGATTAAGCTAGGGGTCTTTTAAGTAGCTTTCCAAAGCCTTTAAAAATTACTCATCTCAGGAAAAACTGACTCTTCTCCCCTCATTTTAATCTGACCTTGAAGGAAGGAAGACGCTCACACACCCTTTCCTCTAATGACTTTCATGCACTTACTGGGTCATCTGGGCGAAGCTTTTTCGATGGCGGCCCTCCGTCCTCAGGATGTAACATGTAATAAAGCCGAACCTTGTTGGCATGTTTTTTGCTCTGAAATAGAAAAAATAAATTAAATCACTAAAAAAATAAAAAGTTTGTTATTGTCAGCCGTTCCAACCATAAATGCATGCTGGGAGTTGTAGTTTTGCAGCAGCAGGCTGAAAATGTCTGCTATGGATTAATACAGGAACAGTTTATACAGAGTCTTGAATGTTCCATGAAGATTCTGGGTAAGGAATATGCAAATAGTTTGATTATCCCATACTGTAAAACATATTCCCTCCTTAGATTTATGTCATTTGGGAACTGTGGAAAGTGGTTTGACTGGGAAAACCCAATATTTCCTACTGATGCTACATTAGCCAAGATGGGAACTAAGAGGCGGGGGGGGGGGGGGGGGGTGCAGAATATAAAATGCACTGCACATTTTGATAATTGATGGTAAAAATTAATACATTTAGACATTTTTTGCAAATATTTGTGGGTAGTAAGGGCAGAACATTAATGGACTTGGTCTACTTCTCACCTCCTCTATGTGATCTATTACCCCCATCACTGATGCGTCCCTGTTCTTGCCTTCTCACTTACTTTCGGGTTCTCTATTACAACATATCAAAAATTCTAACAAAGTATAAAATAGAGAAACTGCATTTTTACTAAATAAATCCAACCCCCCCCCCCCCCCAAAAAAAACATCTTTTTAACTCTCTAAGTTTGGGATAGAATGGGGCACATTTACTTACCCGGTCCATTCGCGTTCCAGCGGCGGCTTCTCTGACGAGCGTTCGGGTCTTCCGGTGATTCATGAAGGTCCTGCGCCCGATGTCCACCAGGTGTCGCTGCTGAGCCGAAGTCTGCCGTGGTGCCCCGGAGTTCATCGTCAATGGCCCGTGCGACCAATTACTTTTTTTTTAAATGTGGCGGTTTTTCCGAATCCGTCGGGTTACCGTTCGGCCACGCCCCCCGATTTCCGTTGCGTGCATGCCAGCGCCGATGCGCTACAAACTGATCGCGTGCACCAAAATCCCGGGGCAATTCAGGGAAAATCAACGCAAATCGGAAATATTCGGGTAACATGTCGGGAAAATGTGAATCGGGCCCTTAGTAAATGACCCCCATTGTGTTGAATGAGATTAGAAAATCATGGCAGCACCACCGTTGTTCAGTGGCAGCGTCTGGTATTGCACCTCAGACCTAATTACTTGATTACCACAGTAGCAGACACCGTCTATCAGCGAGAGCAGCGCAGCCATGATCCCCTTTCAGGGGCAATGCTCTTTAAAAACTCCCGAATCTCTGCTACAAGATCTCTATAATTCACAAGATTATCAGGATGAAGAAGAAACATCTGTTCTGGGCGTCTCAAGGTTGCCTTGTCATCGGGCTGTGCGGCTGATTAATCATGTCAGCTTGTTCCTCCCCAAAATAACATGGGGATGACACTCGCTGTGTCATGCAGCGGAGGTTTTCTTTTCTTGGTGTAAGCAGATGCAAGCAAGCAGTCTTAGTGTAAGCAATGATCTGTGTGTGGGCATGTGCCAGGCTGTGTGACATGTCCTCCGCGCCCGCTACACAAGTCTGATTAGTCCTCGCTCAGAGCATCCCGCAAGCGACAGATATAAATAAATAAGAGGATGCAAATGTGGCGCGGATAAGACAAGAGGCTCGGAGGGAAGACAAATATCAAAGAGCTTTAAAGAGAGCAGCAAAGTCTACAAACCGGAGGAGGAGGGAGCAAAGCCATCTCCATCAGTCTATGCATATGGCTAGTTATACACTGTATCACATTACATACAGATGCCTGTCTATGGGGACGCATATGCGGCCATATATATAAGTCCCCATAGAGGGCAATGGCGGCCCCGCGGCGGTACAGTACATGTCTGTCACCGTTCCGCGCCGTACACCGGGAAAAGATAAAGCCTGCTCTGTCTTTACGCAAGTGTGCGGCCCTGCGCCACTGTATCCTATAAGGGGCGAGGGGTCACCTTCTCCTCCTCTCCACCATACGGCAGTGTGAATGCACCCTAAGTCTGCTTTCCATGCTGTGTCTAACACCCATGCTGACAGGTGTCCTGCTTTGTAGCAGCTGACTGGAACCCTAATGCTGCCCCGAATCCTGCTGCAGGTGGTGCTGCCTGAGGCAAGAGGCTCAACTTACCTCATGGCTGGTGACCAACGATACTTCCGCCATAACCTGGACAGTCCCAATCTAACTAATGGTTGGTGCAGACAGGTGAAGCATGTGCCCTGCCGCTCCATTCAATAGGAGGAGGGTATTATGGTTTTTAATTTGATAATGATTGTTTTATTATCGAGAATTGATGACACGCAATAAATCGCTTACAAAATGCTAATTAGCCTCATGGGCTCCAGGCTCCATGAACCCAGAGCACCTAAGGCTCATTTGCATAATTTTAAAAGCCTTTTTTTTAAAAAAAACAGGGAATAAGAAGATAAAAGAAGAGCAGATCCTGCAAGAGGGGGCGCGCACCAGTATGTCAGTGTGCCTGGTTTACAATCCTTCATCCTGGTGGTGTATGTCCACACGTTCAGTTTTTCAGATGCAGTCTTTGAATCCAAAAGCAGGTGTGGATGATAATGAGACAAATAACTGAAGGGTGCTGCTCCTCCTACTTTTACTCCATTCCTGGTTTGGACACTGTATGAACGTGTGGTTGCACCCTAACAGACGACCCCTAGTTACAGACGGTCCCTCTGCCCCCTGTGACCTCTGGTGACCTCTCTGGATGTTACTATAGCCCCAGGCTGCAATGATCAGCTGTAAGGTGTCTGTAATGAAGCTTTACAGGCGGTCCCCTACTTAAGGACACCCGACTTTCAGACGACCCCTAGTTACAGACAGACCCCTGTGACCTCTGGTGACCTCTCTGGATGTTACTATAGTCCCAGGCTGCAATGATCAGCTGTAAGGTGTCTGTAATGAAGCTTTACAGGCGGTCCCCTACTTAAGGACACCCGACTTTCAGACGACCCCTAGTTACAGACAGACCCCTGTGACCTCTGGTGACCTCTCTGGATGTTACTATAGCCCCAGGCTGCAATGATCAGCTGTAAGGTGTATGTAATGAAGCTTTATTCATAATCCTTGGTCCCATGAAAGCAAAAAAATTTTTGAAAATCCAATTGTCAAAAAGGGACAAAAATTTTTTATCTGCAACTGCAATTATAAAATATACAGTTCTGACTTGCATACAAATTCAACATAAAGGGGTTGTCAGCAAATCATGAAAGAAACATCACCTAGAAGCTGCTCAGCTGCTTGGCAACATACTGCTAGGGGCTTATTAGTCCAATTTCTGATGACAGGTTCCCTCTAATTGTTTTCTTCCAGTGGCTATAAATCTGTCTATGGTTATGTGATGGACACGCAGGTGCTCGAGCCGTTATTATCACAGAGAGTAATGATATTAAAGGCTGGTGCGCCTCCGTGTCCATCACATGGACAGATTTCTAGCCACTGGAAGTAAACATGTAGAATGACAGCAAGCAGAGATCTAGAAAACCGTGAGGAATGGATACAGAAAGTATATTGGAAAACTGTATAACATTTCCTTACACAAGCTATATCAATTATTTGCGAAACGTGGACGAGCCCTTTAAGAACCGATCTTGTACCATAACTGCCTGTACTTTGTATATGTTTACAGTTTGGATTTGGCCGGGCCCAGTTATGGCGGTGGCCATGTAGTAGAACACGTGTATGGATGAAGAACGGCCCATCTGTAAAGCAGCAGGGTGGACCACACATCACATCAGTGTGAATGGTGCCCTAACCAGTAAGTACTTGGTGTGAGAGGCTATTATGCCTCCTTCATATACACCATCTTGACCTGGCGTCATCCTGCAGTCCTGAATCAGTTTGGACTTTGTATCCAGTGTATGGGCTCTGTGGGCATTATTTTTGGGTTACATTGGATAAGAATCAAGAGTCTGACTCTAGCGACACCCTTGCCCATTGACCGCACCTGGTACTGCATGGCACAGCTATTTAAAGGAAATCTACCATAAAAATCCATCACAATAAACCATAGGGTATCACCGATCCCCCGCCTTCCAAATATTAGACATTCGGTTTTAATGTTACAACTGTAAGGCTCTTCCCCGATAGTTTTCCTGCCATAGGACCCTTCATCTATGTAACAATCAGGTCGATATACTGTGAGATCACATGACAATGGTTTTTGGCGCCGGTTGCGTGAACCCGTGAGATGATTTATAATAGTAATAACACAAAGCCGCCTGTTTATGAGCCAGAATAAAGAACTCGTGGAGAGTCGAGGGCTACAGACCCCAACAGTGACTAATCAGCGATGACTAATAATCCACATTTAATGGTAGAACGCGTTAACTCCGAGCGGTGCAGGTAATAATTGTGATTGGAGGTCGGTAAGTACAGTTTTCCATTTCCATTCAATTCCATTTGATAAACTGCATCAGTGCGTACACAGCGAGGCTGCCATCAACCTGAACCAAACTTCATATAACGCTGGTCTAGGGATCTATCACATCTAGAGATGTATCACGTCTCAGCCTGTAGGTAGGTTCTAGAGAGAGTCCGTAATCTTCCTATTATGGCGGATGACAATATAGTTGCTTCTTACCCTGCTATAAGAAACTTCTCAGCTATACTACCATGTGCTGCAGAGACATTGGGACTCATTTACTAATTGTCCGAATCACGTACTTTTGTCGGGTTTCTCGACGATTTCCGTTTTCCCCCGGGATTGTGGCGCACGCAATTGGATTTTGGCGCATCGGCGCCAGCCTTCACGCGACAGAAATCGAGGACGTGGCCGTCGGACAACCCGACGGATTCGGAAAAAACACGGAATTTAAAAAATAATTTGGGGCAGATTTACTTACCCGGCCCATTCGCGATCGAGCGGCGCGTTCTCTGAACAGGATTCGGGTCCGGACGGGATTTATGAAGGTAGTTCCTCCACCGTCCACCAGGTGGCGCTGCTGCGCCGGAATACACCGAGCTGGACCAGGTGAAGGTAAGCGCTTCCCAAGCGACACATTTTCGGTTTTTAAATGCGGCGGTTTTTCCGAATACGTCGGGTTTTCGTTCGGCCACGCCCCCCGATTTCCGTCACGTGCATGCCAGCGCCGATTCGCCACAATCCGATTGCGTGCGCCAAAATCCCGGGGCAATTCAGGTACAATCGGCGCAAATCGGAAATATTCGGGTAACACGTCGGGAAAACGCGAATCGGGCCCTTAGTAAATGACCCCCTTTGTGTTGCAAGATCAAGCACTTAAATGCACCGGGACAAAAAATGTGAACTCCGGCAGACCTCGGCGCAAAAGCGACACCTGCTGGATATCGGGCACACGGACCTTAGTGAATCCCGGCAGAACCCGAATCAGCGTCAGACAACACGCCGTGGGATCGGGCCTGGACCGGGTAAGTATATGTGTGCCATTGTTCCTACCCTGACAAGCAGGGCAAGAACCTATTCCTATTGGCCGCTCTGCAGTAAACAGAAAATCACCTTTGGTGCTGTTGTCAATTTCTGCTGGTTAGGACACGCTTGGGACAGGATTTTCCTCCGTTGCCTTCAGGCAGCTGATAATATTGTTCCTTTTTACTTAATTTAGCTTATAAAACACCTTTTTATCAGGTTCTGGAGAGAATTAGCCTACATTCGCCACTAACACTCTTCATGCATATATATATACCGGTCATCAGACATTGACCTTATAAACTAGTAAGTTTGTAGTGAATCTGCTGAAGCGGGGGATGATGTTAGTCACATGGGAGAAAATGTTCAGAGGCAGGAGAGCTTGACTTCAGTGATAAAATCTCCGCCTCCTTGACTTTATGCAATCAATTTACATCTCAATTCAAAGCGGATTTTCCTGATGATGCCACCGCACTGGGTCATGAAAGAGACACAATCTGCAATCTGGTGTTCAGTTCCTTCACAACAAACTGGCAGTAGTTTATAAGGTCAATGTCTGATGACAGGTTCCCTTTAAGCTTATGCATAGGTCAGCAATCAGCTCAGGAGATGCACGTGCAAACTACTGAACACTGGTGGATGCCAAAATAAGTTAATTAATGAAGTTAAAGGAGGGTTCCAAAAATGCCTAATAGATTCTGGTCCCACCCATCGGACTCAAACCTGTACAGACAGTCCCCTAATTAAGAACACTCGACTTACATACGACCCCTAGTTACAAACGGACCTCTGGATGTTGGTAATTTCCTGTACTTTATCCCCAGGCTACAATAATCAGCTGTAACAGATATCACAGGCGTCTGTAATGAAGCTTTATTGTTAATCCTGGTTCTTATGACAACCCAAGATTTTTAAAATCCAATTGTCACAGAGACTAAAAAAATTCTAGCCGGGATTACAATGATAAAATATACAGTTCCGACTTACATACAAATTCAACTTAAGAACAAACCTACAGACCCTATCTTGTATGTAACCCGGGGACTGCCTGTATAAACAAGTATAAAACCTGTATCAATAAGTGAATGGAGAGAGGTTTTCTGCATGTGCCATCTATGGAAGACAACATAGCCTCCAACCACCAGCACCGAAATAACTGAAATTTAGAATTTATAGAGGGGGGAAAATGCTAAAAAAAAAGTAACATTATGGCCAGCTATCCTCTTCATGTACATACACGACAGCTTATCCTGACCAAAGGTAAGACATGCATTAAAGGGCATCCACCACCAGGATGAAAGACTGCATGCAGATAAACCTGAGGGGCTCCAGGCGCCATTAACACCTATGTAGCCTGGAGCCCCTCAGGCTCATTTGCATACAGTCCCTTATCCTGGTGGTAGATGTCCTTTGAGCTTTGTGAACATTTAGCCGGAGAGAACACAAGAGAGAATGGTTTGAGCCAATCTCTGTGCACGTTGCATTGCATTTCTAGCACCAGGATGGGTCTTGTATCTATGGGCAGCGTGAACGCATTACCGAGCTGACATTGTGATGTCATGTGACGCCTTATAACACATTTCCTAGAAGGTGTCGCTCTAGATGCTGCATTTAGCGCCAGAATTCCGGATAATGTTTAGTCTGAAGTCAAAATGAGGTGAGAAAAATACATTTACACAGGAATAGTTTCCCTTTTACAAAATAATGGCTTAAAGAGACGCCGGAGGTTCAAGGTCTTCGCGAGGAAGCGATTAGCAGCTCCTTCCTCAGGTGTGACATTAACAAGGATTCTTCCGCTCCGGCTCCTTGAAGACCCCTGCAGAGGAAAGGTCAATACAAATCTACAACGTGATCAAATATTTATACCCAGAGAAGATGCGTCTTTCATGCCTTTCATCCTAAGGACAGGCAATTATTTGTGTCTAAAGTAAGAGAAACATTTACTATTCAACATTTACTGGGAGGAAGCGCCCAAGGTCTGGTGGGGTTACAAGTTGACTGCAACTAGTACAATGGGAGCCAAATGTATGAAAAAGGTCTCATCTATGAATTATTATTAGGTTATACAGTATGGAGTCTGGAGCAGGGCAGGCGTCATGGGGTGGCAAACTGTGTATTTGCCCAGGGCCCCTTGTCCTAAAGGGGCCCCCTGCATGTGGACTTTTGTGGGCAGGGGATGTATTGCTCCTTTAATACCCCTTGGTTGAATGCCTGGGTGTAGATGCCTATCATCCATCTCCTCTCTATACATCAATCATCTATCTGTCTAGTTATCTATCTCCTATAATGTATCTACTTCCTGTCTATATATCTAACCATCTATCGATCTAGACTTTTGTCTATGTATCTATACATTTTCTATTACTACTACTACTTGCGTTACCATACTACTGTTTGTAAACTACAAAGTGTTATTATTGTGCATGGCTAAAGGAGCCACTTACCATAAAATGGTTTTATTTTGGGGCCCCACTTTTAGTTTAGCCCAGGGCCCCAGTAGTAGATTATAATACAGCCGTTAGACCTGGGCCCAAGGCCACCCAAAGCATTCACTAGATTCTATACTGAGAATGGCCTTCACCCCGGACTTGTAGGGGCTATAATATTCATACTGCCCAGGGCCCATGGCAGTCCTAATCCGCCCCTGCATGGCCTAGTTAATATTGACAAATGGATGCATGGGGTATTGTAACCCAATGGGCACTCCTGGTGAAGGACCCCCTGCCTACCATCTTTGTTCATCTATTTGGTATTACCAGAGAAATATATCTGCAATTAAGCAATTGCAAAGCAGGACCCCAAAAATTAAAATCTACGAATAAAAGTTTCATATATATCATTTTTTTTTTATCTTCAGCTCCACCCCCTTCCCCCCCCCCCCCCCAAAAAAAAAATGGTACAAATAAAAACTACTATTCATCTCACAAAAAGAAATTCTCATGAAACTCCACGATCAGAAAAAGAAAAGGTTATTATTCCTGATAAAGTGACACAAAAAAAGGTTTGGGATCTAAACAACTAGAATTTACAGACTCACGTGTAGCGCAAAATGTGTGCGAATTTAAGGTGGGATTGCAGAATTTTTATGGATAGGGGAAGGGAAGCAGTGAGTTAGAGCAGCTACATCTCCACCCACCAGCTCAGAGAAGCAAAGTGATATATTTCTGGTCCCAAAATTAAGGCAGAATTGCTGATATTTTATGTTCGAGACGGTTCATGAAGAAGTTATAGGCCCAAAATGCTGTCAGGGTAACGTGTTACTTATCACACATGAAACTATTTGTTGACAAAATGTAAAAATAAAGCAAATAAAGAAACTAGGGCTTTAGGAGTCCGGTTATGAAGACACGAAGATTGTAGTGTTAAGCACCTAGTGATGTGCACAGGGGCATCAGCAATAACATCTTACCCCAACCTCTTAACACCCTTTTCATCTTTATGTAATCTAAATAGAAAAACATTTTTATCACTTTCTCATCTTCAAATGCCACAAACATAAAGAAATAAATGCCTCTTGCCTGTAGCCACCACTAGGGGGAGCCTAACTACTTACTGTATACAATACGCAGTATGCCTCAGGGTGCCACCTCAGGGGTAAAAAGGTGGTAAAAAATAGACTTTATTTTCAATTCCTGACACTTGGCCACCCCCACATCCCCCAGTTGGATCAAGATATAAAGTAAAAAAAAAAAAATAATATAAAGCTATTCACAAAAGACGCTCCTGCCTGAACCATTAATTCATACAAAATAGTAAACTATTTACAAGCCTCACCCTATTCTTTGCAGTACATTCCAAGCCCTTTCCTATCTGTGGTTATTTATTTTCATTTTTTTTTTTACAATCCTAGGAAAAATGTCAGACATACTACAGGTTACCCCTAAAGCTCACATGTTCCATTAGTCAGATTATGAAAAACAAATAGTAACATTTTAACAACCTTTGCATAATTCAGTAGTACAAGTAACTACAAGTCCTCTCTCCTACCCTCCTCGTCTACTTTTCTCTCTGAGAATTCTTTATGCTGAATTCCATCTTGTTGGCAACAAGACAGAAGCTGACTGAAGTGTAAGATTACATAGGAGTCTATGGAGAGGGGAGGGGGAGAAGTGAGTCACAGCAGCTAGGGCTTCACTTACTCAAAGATGAATGGAAGATACAGATTGAAGCTAACAAACAAAGATTACAAGTCACATGATGTCCAATGTCTCGAACTCTAAATTTGTTGATACATTTAAAGGAAACCTACCATTTCAAATGGTCGGTGTAAGCTGTAAACACCGAGCACCAGCTTAGTTTCTTAGTGCTTAGTTTCGTTAGTGTTATAAAGCGCAGTATCTTTATAGCAGAAACTGCTTCGGCGCTGCGTGCGCACGATCGTGCTCGCACCTACATAGGAAATGCCGCAGGCGTTGCGCGCGCACGGTCGCGCGCAGCGCCGAAGCAGTTTCTGCTATAAAGTTTAAAAAGTGTTAAAACCGTGATACCGCGGTTTATAACACTAACGAAACTAAGCACCGGCACCTGCTCACCCTGAGCTCACCCTGAGCTGGTGCCCGGTACTTACAGCTTACACCGACGATCTGAAATGGTAGGTTTCCTTTAAAGAAAAAGAATCATCATTTATTACCCAGAGAGTTGCCTTAAAGGGAAGCTCTCATCAAGAGCAGGCACAATAAATCTTCACCCCTTAAAGTGTCTTCTGTATAGTGCTGAGGTCACAGCTTAAAGAGAACCCCTCACCCAAAAATAAGACTTCATTGAAAAAACTATGATTAAATTGCTTTGCCCTTTTCCCTAAACGTTTCCTTTCTATGGCTGCAATGTTACAAAAATCAGTTTACCGTATGTACCAGGCAGCCCCCTGGTTATGTACAAGATAGGTTTTGTAGGTGTGTTCTTAAGTTGAATTTGTATGCAAGTCAAAACTGTATATTTTATAATTGTAATAAATGTTTTCCCCCAGTGACAATTGGAGTTTCAATTTTTTTTGCTGTAATTGGACTAAGGATTATGAATAAAGCTTCATTACAGACACCTTACTGATCATTGCAGCCTGGGGCTATAGTAACATCCAGAGAGGTCACCAGAGGTCAGAATGAGCAGAAGGGTCCGTCTGTAACTAGGGGTCGTCTGTAAGTTGGTGTCCTTAAGTAGGGGACCGCCTGTATATGCTGCTCACCTGATGCGAGTCATTCACTGTCCTGTATATTAAATTTTACTTGCATTGCCACACCTCCTTGTTACTGATTGACAGGTCTAAGTGCTGTGCTATTCTGCTGTATGGAACATTGAGAGAGAGAGAGAGAGAGAGAGCTCTGTTACATCATTGGGTACTTCATGTCATGTGACCAGGGAGACATCATCTAAGGTCCTGATACATCTGCAGATAGAACACTATGTACAATGTGCTCAGCTCCTCCTGCGCAATAACATGTTGCCTGCAGATAGGACAATATGTTTAATAGAGATGAGCGAACATGCTCGTCCAAGCTTGATGCTGGTTGGAGCATTAGCATACTCGAAACTGCTCGTTGCTCGGACGAATACTTCGCCCGCTCGAGAAAATGGCAGCTCCCGCCGTTTTGCTTTTTGGCGGCCAGAAACAGAGCCAATCACAAGCCAGGAGACTCTGCACTCCACCCAGCATGACGTGGTACCCTTACACGTCGATAGCAGTGGTTGGCTGGCCAGATCAGGTGACCCTGGGATAGACTAGCCGCTGGCCGCGCTGCTCGGATCATTCTGTGTCTGGATGCCGCTAGGGAGAGAGCTGCTGCTGGTCAGGGAAAGCGTTAGGCTGTTCTATTAGCTTACTGTTAGGCAGGAGTGATTCTCAAAGAACCCAACAGCCCTTCTTAGGGCTACAATAACGTTCTACTTTTTTTATTTTTATTTGCATCTAGTACCATTTTGTGAGGAATTAGCAGGGGGACTTGCTACCGTTGTGTTTAGCTCTTAGTGGCACACATATCCATAGCAAAGACCGAAGTGGGAAAATTTAGTAGGGGTTGGATTTCAATTAGGCACAGTCTGCCATTTGTCCTTTTTTATTTTACGTTTATTTTGTTTAATAACTCAGCGTCATCTCATCTGGCATAGTAGTGTGCTTTCATACTTGGCTAGAAAATAGCCATAGCAATAGGATAGCATCGTTTGGTTTTAAAAACTCAAAAACACAAAAAAAAAAAAAAACACAAAAAAAAGTTAAAAAAAAATTAAAGTTATAACTCTCATTTTAAAAATGTTTAACCCGAGGGCTAGGGGTAGAGGACGAGGGCGGGGACGTGGGCGTCCAACTACTGCAGGGGTCAGAGGCCGTGGTCCTGGGCGGGGTGAGACACCACCTGCTGATGAGGGAGCAGGGGAACGCCGCAGAGCTACACTCCCTAGGTTCATGTCTGAAGTAACTGGGACTCGTGGTAGAGCACTGTTGAGGCCAGAACAGTGCGAACAGGTGATGTCGTGGATTGCTGACAATGCTTCGAGCAATTTGTCCACCAGTCAGTCTTCCACGCAGTCCACCCATGTCACCGAAATCGCCACTCCTCCAGCTCCTGCACCTCAGCCTCCTCCCCCCCAGTCTGCCCCCTCCCAGGAAAATTTGGCATTTGAACCGGCATACTCTGAGGAACTGTTTTCTGGACCCTTCCCACAGTCACAAACCACTTGTCCGGTTGCTGCTGAGCAATTTTCCGATGCCCAGGTTTTCCACCAGTCGCAGTCTGTGGGTGATGATGACCTTCTTGACGTAGTGGAAGTGTGTAAAGAGGTGTCCGACGATGAGGAGACACGGTTGTCAGACAGTGGGGAAGTTGTTGTCAGGGCAGGAAGTCCGAGGGGGGAGCAGACTGAGGGATCGGAGGATGATGAGGTGACAGACCCAAGCTGGGTTGAGAGGCCGGGTGAACACAGTGCTTCTGAGACGGAGGAGAGTCCTCGACCAGAACAGGTTGGAAGAGGCAGTGGTGGGGCCAGACGGAGAGGCAGGGCCAGAGCTGGTGCATCAGCGCCAAATGTGTCAACTAGTGAAGCTCCCGTGGTGAGGGCTCTTGCGGCGAGGGCTAGATCTTCAGAAGTCTGGAGGTTCTTTAAGGAAACACCGGATGACCGACGGACTGTGGTGTGCAACATTTGCCAAACCAGGCTCAGCAGGGGTTCCACCACTACTAGCTTAACTACCACCAGTATGCGCAGGCATATGAATGCTAAACACCCCACTCAGTGGCAACAAGCCCGTTCACCTCCGGCCGTGCACACCATTGCTCCTTCCCCTGTGTCAGCTGATAGTCAGCCCCCTGCCACAAAAACCCCATCGTCGCCTCCACGATCCTCCACAGCATCCACCAGCGTTCAGCTCTCCATACCCCAGACGCTGGAGCGGAAACGCAAATATAGTGCAACCTACCCGCACGCCCAAGCCCTTAATGTGCACATCTCCAGATTGCTTAGCCTGGAGATGCTGCCCTATAGGCTAGTAGAGACCGAGGCCTTTCGCAACCTCATGGCGGCGGCCGCCCCTCGGTATTCGGTCCCCAGCCACCACTACTTTTCCCGATGTGCCGTCCCAGCCCTGCACCAGCATGTGTCAGACAACATCACCCGTGCCCTGACCAACGCCGTTTCTGACAAGGTCCACCTGACCACGGACACGTGGACGAGTGCTGCCGGGCAGGGCCACTATATATCGCTGACGGCACATTGGGTTAACTTGGTGGAGGCTGGGACCGAGTCTGACCCTGGGGCTGGTCATATACTGCCGACGCCGAGGATTGCGGGGCCTACCTCGGTCCAGGTGTTTCAGGCCTACTATGCCTCCTCCTCCTCCCACCCCTCCTCCACCTCCTCCTCCGAACTACCATCCGTGGGCACGGCGCCATCAGTCGGTAGCTCTAGGCACAGCAGCAGTGCCGTCGCTAAGCGACAGCAGGCGGTGCTCAAACTGCTGAGCCTAGGCGACAAAAGGCACACCGCCCAAGAGCTATTACAGGGCATCACGGCGCAGACTGATCTGTGGCTGGCACCGCTGAACCTGAAGCCAGGCATGGTTGTGTGTGACAACGGCCGTAACCTGGTGGCGGCTCTGCAACTCGGCAGACTGACACATGTGCCATGCCTGGCCCATGTGTTAAATCTGATAGTTCAGCGTTTCCTCAAGACATACCCCAATCTGTCTGATTTGCTCACGAAGGTGCGCCGCATCTGTGCGCATTTCAGGAAGTCCAGCCCAGATGCTGCCACTCTCAGGGCAGCGCAGCGCCGCCTCCAACTGCCCGCTCACCGACTGTTGTGCGACGTGCCCACGAGGTGGAATTCAACACTGACCATGTTATCCAGAGTTTACCAGCAGCGCCGAGCGATTGTAGACTGCCAGATGTCAACTTCCACCAGAACTGGTAGTCAGGTCAGTCAGCTTCCTCAAGTCTACAATGAGGAGTGGACGTGGATGTCTGATATCTGTCAGGTGCTGAGTAACTTTGAGGAGTCAACACAGATGGTCAGTGGCGATGCCGCCATCATCAGCCTCACCATCCCGCTGCTTGGCCTGTTGAAAAACTCTGATCAGCATGAAGTCGGAAGCTTTGCGCTCGTCACAAGAGACGGGGGAAGAAGATTCCCTTGTTGATAGCCAAAGCACCCTCAGGTCTGTTTCTCAGCGCATATCGGAGGAGGTGGAGGTGGAGGAGGATGAGGAGGAAGAGGAGGAGAATGTTGGCGAGACACAAGAGGGGACCATTGTTGAGTCCTTCACTGTTCAGCGTGTATGGGCAGAAGAAGAGGAGTTGGAGGAGTTGGAGGAGGAGGAAATGGACAGTCAGGCCAGTGAGGGGAGTGAATTCTTACGCGTTGGTACTCTGGCGCATATGGCAGATTTCATGCTAGGCTGCCTATCCCGTGACCCTCGCGTTCAAAGAATTTATTCCAGCACCGATTACTGGGTGTTCACTCTCCTGGACCCACGGTACAAGCAAAATCTTTCCACTCTCATCCCTGCAGAGGAAAGGAGTGTGAGAATGCATGAATACCAGCAGGCCCTGGTGCACAAGCTGAAACAGTATTTCCCTTCTGACAGCGCTAGCGGCAGAGTGCGTAGTTCTGCGGGACAAGTAGCGAGGGAGAGTAGGCGAGCAGGCAGCTTGTCCAGCACTGGCAAGGGTACGCTTTACAAGGCTTTTGCCAGCTTTATGTCACCCCAGCAAGACACTGTCACCTGTCCCCAGTCTCGGCAGAGTAGGGCTGATCTTTACAGAAAGATGGTGAGGGAGTACGTAGCTGACCATACCATCGTCCTAAATGATCACACAGCTCCCTACAACTACTGGGTTTCAAAGCTGGACATGTGGCACGAACTGGCGCTGTACGCCTTGGAGGTTCTTGCCTGCCCTGCCGCTAGCGTCTTGTCCGAGCGGGTTTTCAGTGCAGCTGGTGGCATCATCACCGATAAGCGTACACGCCTGTCGACTGACAGCGCTGACAGGCTGACGCTTATTAAGATGAATAAAGCCTGGATTTCTCAGAATTTCCAATCTCCACCAGGTGAAGGAAGCTCAACCTGAATAATTGATCCACTCCTCCTCCTCATTTTCCTCCTTCTCCTCCTCTTTGTACAGTAAAGCAGAGGAAACTGGCTATTTTTTGACAGGGCCCACTGGCTCTTGCTATAGTACTTCATGCATTTAATTTTTCTGGAGGGCCACCTACCCGGTCCTCTGTTTTAAAAAATTTTTGGGACTGCCACATACAGGCACTCAATCTATTCCATTTTTCTGGAGGGACACCTACCTGCTCCTCTGGTTTGAAAAATTTTTGGGACTGCCACATACAGGCACTCAATCTATTCCATTTTTCTGGAGGGCCACCTACCTGCTCCTCTGGTTTGAAAACTTTTTGGGACTGCCACATACAGGCACTCAATCTATTCCATTTTACTGGAGGGCCACCTACCTGCTCCTCTGGTTTGAAACATTTTTGGGACTGCCACATACAGGCACTCAATCTATTCCATTTTTCTGGAGGGCCACCTACCTGCTCCTCTGGTTTGAAAACTTTTTGGGACTGCCACATACATGCACTCAATCTATTCCATTTTTCTGGAGGGACACCTACCTGCTCCTCTGGTTTGAAAACTTTTTGGGACTGCCACATACAGGCACTATCCAAATTAAATTGTCTCCATAGCAGCCTCCACACGTTGTCTCCATTGCTACCTCCAAAAGTCGTCCATATAGCTGCCTCCATACATCGTCCCTTTATCAAACGAGGTGTGTCAGGCAGAAATTTGGGTTGTTTTCATGGATTCCACATCAAAGTTGTTAACTTTGTCGCCACCCTGCTGTGTTATCCACAAAATATACTGGCAAACTTTTACCATTTAGGGATATTATTTCAGCGCTTCTTGCGCATCTGTTTACATTCCCCTCACCCGGCATATCCTAAACTTATAAGAACGCTACTACACTTGATCTTATACAAAAGGTTCTTAGAAGTGCTGTTTGGGGAGTAGCCTAGAGACAGGGGCTTGGATTGGCGAAAGCTCGCCTGGCAGCGGAACGCCAGCTCCATGCGCATCATGCGCTTCTTGCGCATCTGTTTACATTCCCCTAACCCGCCATATCCCAAACTTATAAGAACGCTACTACACTTAACTTGGTGCAGGCTGGGACCGAGTCTGACCCTGGGGCTGGTCATATACTGCCGACGCAGAGAATTGCGGGGCCTACCTCGGTCCAGGTCTCAAAGGCCTACTATACCTCCTCCCACCCCTCCTCCACCTCCTCCTCCTCCGAATTACCATCCGTGGGCATGGCGCCATCAGTCGGTAGCTCTAGGCACAGCAGCAGTGCCGTCGCTAAGCGACAGCAGGCGGTGCTCAAACTGCTGAGCCTAGGCGATAAAAGGCACACCGCCCAAGAGCTATTACAGGGCATTCCACATCAAAGTTGTTAACTTTGTCGCCACCCTGCTGTGTAATCCACAAAATATACTTGCAAACTTTTACCATTTAGGGATATTATTTCAGCGCTTCTTGCGCATCTGTTTACATTCCCCTCACCCGCCATATCCTAAACTTATAAGAACGCTACTACACTTGATCTTATACAAAAGGTTCTTAGAAGTGCTGTTTGGGGAGTAGCCTAGAGACAGGGGCTTGGATTGGCGAAAGCTCGCCTGGCAGCGGAACGCCAGCTCCATGCCAAGATCCAACTAACATAGTTTTAACTGCAGCACCTTTAATCTACTACTAGTTCACTGCCTCCATACATGGTCCCCTTATCAAACGAGCTGTGTCAGGCAGAATTTTGGGTTGTTTTCATGGCTTCCATGTTAACTTTGTCGCCACCCTGCTGTGTAATCCACAAAATATACTGGCAAACTTTTATCATGTACCGATATTATTTGAGCGCTTCTTGCTCACCTCCTTTGGTTCCTCTCTGCCACCCATTGGTTTGAAGCCTGAGTCCATTTAGGGTATGTCGCCATGCCACTCTCTAGCCTGCTGCCGCTGCCTCTGCATGCCGTCCCCTATAGTGTCAGGGTCAATTATTGGATGTTTTAGATGCTATCTAGCTTCATTCTGTCACTCTGTCATGGCCATGCTGTTGCCCATAATTTTGGCATAATGGTGCGATTAAGCAGCCTCAGAGGCATCCATGCATGCTGCCCCTGCTGTTTCCTGTCCATTTCCGTGGTGTTTCCATCCTTTTCTGAGGTTCCCAGGTGTTTGGCCAAGCTTCCCTGTGCAGAGCCTTGGTCCCCTTGAAAAATGCTCGAGTCTCCCATTGACTTCAATGGGGTTCGTTATTCGAGACGAGCACTCGAGCATCGGGAAAAGTTCGTCTCGAATAACGAGTACCCGAGCATTTTAGTGTTCGCTCATCTCTAATGTTTAACTCATCTCCTCCTGCTCAATATATACTGCCTGCAGATAGGATGCTACGTACAGTATGCTCAGCTCCTCCTGCTCTATAACATGCTGCCTGCAGATAGGATGCTACGTACAGTATGCTCAGCTCCTCCTGCTCTATAACATGCTGCCTGCAGATAGGACACTATGTACAATCTGCTCAGCTCCTCCTGCTCTATATCATGCTGCATGCAGATAGGACACTATGTACAATCTGCTCAGCTCCTGTTCTATAACATGCTGCCTGAAGATAGGACACTATGTACAATGTGCTCAGCACCTCCTGCTCTATAACATGCTGCCTGCAGATAGGATGCTACGTACAGTATGCTCAGCACCTCCGGCTCTATAACATGCTGCCTGCAGATAGGACACTATGTACAATCTGCTCAGCTCCTCCTGCTCTATAACATGCTGCCTGCAGATAGGACACTATGTACAATCTGCTCAGCTCCTACTGCTCTATAACATGCTGCCTGCAGATAGGACACTACGTACAATCTGCTCAGCTCCTCCTGCTCTATATCATGCTGCATGCAGATAGGACACTATGTACAATCTGCTCAGCTCCTGTTCTATAACATGCTGCCTGAAGATAGGACACTATATACAATGTGCTCAGCACCTCCTGCTCTATAACATGCTGCCTGCAGATAGGATGCTACGTACAGTATGCTCAGCACCTCCTGCTCTATAACATGCTGCCTGCAGATAGGACACAATGTACAATGTGCTCAGCTCCTCCTGCTCTATAACATGCTGCCTGCAGATAGGACACTATGTACAATCTGCTCAGCTCCTCCTGCTCTATAACATGCTGCCTGCAGATAGGACACTATGTACAATCTGCTCAGCTCCTCCTGCTCTATAACATGCTGCCTGCAGATAGGACACTATGTACAATCTGCTCAGCTCCTCCTGCTCTATAACATGCTGCCTGCAGATAGGATACTATGTACAATCTGCTCAGCTCCTCCTGCTCTATAACATGCTGCCTGCAGATAGGACACTATGTACAATCTGCTCAGCTCCTCCTGCTCTATATCATGCTGCATGCAGATAGGACACTATGTACAATCTGCTCAGCTCCTGTTCTATAACATGCTGCCTGAAGATAGGACACTATGTACAATGTGCTCAGCACCTCCTGCTCTATAACATGCTGCCTGCAGATAGGATGCTACGTACAGTATGCTCAGCACCTCCGGCTCTATAACATGCTGCCTGCAGATAGGACACTATGTACAATCTGCTCAGCTCCTACTGCTCTATAACATGCTGCCTGCAGATAGGACACTACATACAATCTGCTCAGCTCCTCCTGCTCTATATCATGCTGCATGCAGATAGGACACTATGTACAATCTGCTCAGCTCCTGTTCTATAACATGCTGCCTGAAGATAGGACACTATGTACAATGTGCTCAGCACCTCCTGCTCTATAACATGCTGCCTGCAGATAGGATGCTACGTACAGTATGCTCAGCACCTCCTGCTCTATAACATGCTGCCTGCAGATAGGACACAATGTACAATGTGCTCAGCTCCTCCTGCTCTATAACATGCTGCCTGCAGATAGGACACTATGTACAATCTGCTCAGCTCCTCCTGCTCTATAACATGCTGCCTGCAGATAGGATACTATGTACAATCTGCTCAGCTCCTCCTGCTCTATAACATGCTGCCTGCAGATAGGACACTATGTACAATCTGCTCAGCTCCTCCTGCTCTATATCATGCTGCATGCAGATAGGACACTATGTACAATCTGCTCAGCTCCTGTTCTATAACATGCTGCCTGAAGATAGGACACTATGTACAATGTGCTCAGCACCTCCTGCTCTATAACATGCTGCCTGCAGATAGGACACTATGTACAATCTGCTCAGCTCCTACTGCTCTATAACATGCTGCCTGCAGATAGGACACTACGTACAATCTGCTCAGCACCTCCTGCTCTATAACATGCTGCCTGCAGATAGGGCACTATGTACAATCTGCTCAGCTCCTCCTGCTCCATAACATGCTGCCTGCAGATAGGACACTGTGTACAATCTGCTCAGCTCCTCCTGCTCTATAACATGCTGCCTGCAGATAGGACACTGTGTACAATCTGCTCAGCTCCTCCTGCTCTATAACAAGCTGCCTGCAGATAGGATGCTACGTACAGTATGCTCAGCTCCTCCTACTCTATAACATGCTGCCTGCAGATAGGACACTATGTACAATCTGCTCATCTCCTCCTGCTCTATAACATGCTGCCTGCAGATAGGACACTATGTACAATCTGCTCAGCTCCTCCTGCTCTATATCATGCTGCATGCAGATAGGAAACTATGTACAATCTGATCAGCTCCTCCTGCTCTATAACATGCTGCCTGCAGATAGGACACTATGTACAATCTGCTCAGCTCCTCCTGCTCTATATCATGCTGCATGCAGATAGGACACTATGTACAATCTGCTCAGCTCCTGTTCTATAACATGCTGCCTGCAGATAGGACACTATGTACAATGTGCTCAGCACCTCCTGCTCTATAACATGCTGCCTGCAGATAGGATGCTACTTACAGTATGCTCAGCACCTCCTGCTCTATAACATGCTGCCTGCAGATAGGATGCTACGTACAGTATGCTCAGCACCTCCTGCTCTATAACATGCTGCCTGCAGATAGGACACTACGTACAATCTGCTCAGCACCTTCTGCTCCATAACATGCTGCCTGCAGATAGGACACTGTGTACAATCTGCTCAGCTCCTACTGCTCTATAACATGCTGCCTGCAGATAGGATGCTACGTACAGTATGCTCAGCTCCTCCTGCTCCATAACATGCTGCCTGCAGATAGGACACTGTGTACAATCTGCTCAGCTCCTCCTGCTCTATAACAAGCTGCCTGCAGATAGGATGCTACGTACAGTATGCTCAGCTCCTCCTACTCTATAACATGCTGCCTGCAGATAGGACACTATGTACAATCTGCTCAGCTCCTCCTGCTCTATAACATGCTGCCTGCAGATAGGACACTATGTACAATCTGCTCAGCTCCTCCTGCTCTATAACATGCTGCCTGCAGATAGGATACCAATTATTATCTGCTCAGCTCCTCCTGCTCTATAACATGCTGCCTGCGGATAGGACACTATGTACAATCTGCTCATCTCCTCCTGCTCTATAACATGCTGCCTTCAGATAGGAAGCTACGTACAATCTGCGCAGCTCCTCCTGCTCTATAACATGCTGCCTGCAGATAGGACACTTTATACAATCTGCGTATAACATGATGCTTGCAGATAGGACATTATGTATAATCTAGTAAAATTGTTCCCCAAACTTTTTCTGCTTTTGTCTATGTTGGCTCCGCCCATTGCAGGCTGCGTGGAAAGGTGACATGATCTGCAGTTTCCCAGGCAGTGCTCACTGTGAAATACACCATGCAGTGAGAGGGACAGCATTCTGGTAAGGACAGGAAGTGGACTTCCTGTCTGCTCAGGCAGAGATAAGAAGAGACACTGAGCTGTCAATCAAAAGGAGATGTGGTTCTCTGGCAGCAGTAAACATGACTCTTCTCTTCAGAAGTTGACTCTGTCTGCTCATTTGCATATCAGAAAAACAGCTGTAATTAGGGTACAGAGCCTTAGTGGCAGATAATCTTAGGTAATATGGGGAGAATTTTTAACCCTTTACCAGCAGGTATTACTGGTGTGAGGGGTAAAATTCTGGTGACAGGTCTTCTTTAAAGAGTTAATGGATAAACTAAACTTTTCTCATCATGGAAAGAAAGTCTTCACTAAAATCTTCACTTTTGAGCCTCCTCCAGTTAAGGTATTTTACTAAATACAGGTATCAGATTCGCTCACCTCATAATGTGCGACCCTCTGAGACTCGGATATTAATTGAGCATTGCAGATTTTGCAGTAAGTCTCCGTAAAGAGCGCTCTGTCCTCCACTTCTGCAGACTTCATCTAAAAAAAAAGTAAAAGAACAAAATGCAATTTAGAGCCAAAAAGACAACAAAAATATAATTATGAAAAACACAATAAAAAGTTTATCTAAGGTTTTATGGCTGAGGAAGAAGGAGAGAACCTGGGACAAGGGAGATGAATTCATCACTGACAGCTGGATTGGCGCCACTTTTCAGGCTGTCACTGTCATAATAACTCAAACCAACGATCGCCATTCCTCATAACTCGCTCCGCCACTGAAGGCTGAAAGTGGACTGTTCACACGACAACCATCAACTTGCCTGGAATTTTAATTATCTGCAAAGTTTGATGCCAAAGTCATCTAGAGCGCTCAGAGCTACTACCGAGAGACGGCTTATTCCAAAGGAAAAAAATAGGGATAAAAAGACCTTCTGCGTAAAAAGGTAAAGCAGGGAAGTGCTATAGCAGTACAGTGCATTCTCCTATTAGCATCTGCAGATAAACAGATAAATAGCGCAGATGCAGGCTGCATGTTATAGAGCAGGAGGAGCTGAGCAGATTATAACATCCTTCTGCAAAATGTACAGAGCAGAAGGAGCTGGGTAGATTGTACACAGTGTCCTATCTGCAGGCAGCATGTTATAGAGCAGGAGGAGCTGAGCACATTGTACATAGTGTCCTATCTGCAGGCCGTATGTTATAGAGCAGGAGAAGCTTAGCAGATAATAATTAGTATCCTATCTGCAGACAGCATGTTATAGAGCAGGAGGAGCAGAGCAGATTATACATAATGTCCTATCTGCAGGCAGCATGTTATAGAGCAGCAGGAGTAGCTGAGCACATTGTACATAGTGTCCTATCTGCAGGCAGCATGTTATAGAGCAGGAGGATCTGAGCAGATTGTACATAGTGTCCTATCTGCAGGCAGCATGTTATAGAGCAGGAGGAGCTGAGCAGATTGTACATAGTGTCCTATCTGCAGGCAGCATGTTATAGAGCAGGAGGAGCTGAGCAGATTGTACATACTGTCCTATCTGCAGGCAGCATGTTATAGAGCAGGAGGAGCTGAGCAGATTGTACACAGTGTCCTATCTGCAGGCAGCATGTTATAGAGCAGGAGGAACTGAGCAGATTGTACATAGTGTCCTATCTGCAGGCAGCATGTTATAGAGCAGGAGGAGCAGAGCAGATTGTACATAGTGTCCTATTTGCAGGCAGCATGTTATAGAGCAGGAGGAGCTGAGCAGATTGTACATAGTGTCCTATCTGCAGGCAGCATGTTATAGAGCAAGAGGAGCTGAGCAGATTGTACATAGTGTCCTATCTGCAGGCCGTATGTTATAGAGCAGGAGAAGCTTAGCAGATAATAATTAGTATCCTATCTGCAGACAGCATGTTATAGAGCAGGAGGAGCAGAGCAGATTGTACATAGTGTCCTATCTGCAGGCAGCATGTTATAGAGCAGGAGGAGCTGAGCAGATTATAACATCCTTCTGCAAAATGTACAGAGCAGAAGGAGCTGGGTAGATTGTACATAGTGTGCTATCCGCAGGCAGCATGTTATAGAGCAGGAGGAGCTGAGCAGATTGTACATAGTGTCGTATCTGCAGGCAGCATGTTATAGAGCAGGAGGATCTGAGCAGATTGTACACAGTGTCCTATCTGCAGGCAGCATGTTATAGAGCAGGAGGAGCTGAGCAGATTGTACATAGTGTCCTATCTGCAGGCCGTATGTTATAGAGCAGGAGAAGCTTAGCAGATAATAATTAGTATCCTATCTGCAGACAGCATGTTATAGAGCAGGAGGAGCAGAGCAGATTGTACATAGTGTCCTATCTGCAGGCAGCATGTTATAGAGCAGGAGGAGCTGAGCAGATTGTACATAGTGTCCTATCTGCAGGCAGCATGTTATAGAGCAGGAGGAGCAGAGCAGATTGTACATAGTGTCCTACCTGCAGGCAGCATGTTATAGAGCAGGAGGAGCTGAGCAGATTATACATAGTGTCCTATCTGCAGGCAGTATGTTATTGAGCAGGAGGAGCTGAGCAGATTGTACATAGTGTCCTATCTGCAGGCAGCATGTTATAGAGCAGGAGGAGCTGAGCAGATTGTACATAGTGTCCTATCTGCAGGCAGCATGTTATAGAGCAGGAGGAGCAGAGCAGATTGTACATAGTGTCCTACCTGCAGGCAGTATGTTATAGAGCAGGAGGAGCTGAGCAGATTGTACAAATATACAGTGGATACAGTGGAGATCATATTAAATCTTCCCAAAAAACTATATACAATCTATTCAGCTCCTTCTGCTCTATAACATATCACCTGCAGACCAGACTGCATTTTCCCTTTAAATGGGGATGAGCCGGTCAAAGAAAGGGATCTGGGGGATATGGGCACAGAAGAGCTGCAGGGGCCCCTTTGTTCTGATTTAGAGGGATCGTTCCAAATTTGTATGGCAGATGAAAGTGCAGGTTCAGCTGAAGTCGATGTCACTGCCGCTCAGTTCAGCACACGTCGGTTCCCATCTCCAGCGCACAATATATAACAAAGAATGTGTCAGCCGGTGACAAGTCATTCTCTGATGCTTCCTCAGAGCAGTCCTTCCTTTCTGCCGTCCCCCTTTATGTCCTTCCATTAGGACTGTGCATACATCTCTTTATTGCACGTCCGTGGTCGGTGCAAGGTTCTTCCCTATTACTTTTCTCCTCTTATTTTTTTCCCTGCCACCGTGACAAGAGCTCAGCGCCCGTCTCCACTATACGCAGGAGCCAGCGCGCCATTCTGCTACCTGCGTCCTGCTGATAAGTCAGCCGTATTGCTTTGAAATTCAATTATATTTCGCCAAGTCTGTGGAATAGAAGACCGTGCAGGGGAGACTTTGATATAAAATTGTCCATAATATCCCCTGCTATCTCTGCACACTGGTGTAAAGACTTGGACTGTGCGTATACACCAGCTATTCATCTAAAAATGACGGAACACCACTTATAGCTGTGGGATCATAACAATGTAGCCACAATCTGTGCTACATCATGATTAGAGATGAGCGAACACTAAAATGCTCGGGTACTCGTTATTCGAGACGAACTTTTCCCGATGCTCGAGTGCTCGTCTCGAATAACGAACCCCATTGAAGTCAATGGGAGACTCGAGCATTTTTCAAGGGGACCAAGGCTCTGCACAGGGAAGCTTGGCCAAACACCTGGGAACCTCAGAAAAGGATGGAAACACCACGGAAATGGACAGGAAACAGCAGGGGCAGCATGCATGGATGCCTCTGAGGCTGCTTAATCGCACCATTATGCCAAAATTATGGGCAACAGCATGGCCATGACAGAGTGACAGAATGAAGCTAGATAGCATCTAAAACATGCAATAATTGACCCTGACACTATAGGGGACGGCATGCAGAGGCAGCGGCAGCAGCGGCAGCAGGCTAGAGAGTGGCATGGCGACATACCCTAAATGGACTCAGGCTTCAAACCAATGGGTGGCAGAGAGGAACCAAAGGAGGTGAGCAAGAAGTGCTCAAATAATATCGGTACATGATAAAAGTTTGCCAGTATATTTTGTGGATTACACAGCAGGGTGGCGACAAAGTTAACATGGAAGCCATGAAAACAACCCAAAATTCTGCCTGACACAGCTCGTTTGATAAGGGGACCATGTATGGAGGCAGTGAACTAGTAGTAGATTAAAGGTGCTGCAGTTAAAACTATGTTAGTTGGATCTTGGCATGGAGCTGGCGCTCCGCTGCCAGACGAGCTTTCGCCAATCCAAGCCCCTGTCTCTAGGCTACTCCCCAAACAGCACTTTTGTATAAGATCAAGTGTAGTAGCGTTCTTATAAGTTTAGGATATGCCGGGTGAGGGGAATGTAAACAGATGCGCAAGAAGCGCTGAAATAATATCCCTAAATGGTAAAAGTTTGCAAGTATATTTTGTGGATTACACAGCAGGGTGGCGACAAAGTTAACAACTTTGATGTGGAATGCCCTGTAATAGCTCTTGGGCGGTGTGCCTTTTATCGCCTAGGCTCAGCAGTTTCAGCACCGCCTGCTGTCGCTTAGCGACGGCACTGCTGCTGTGCCTAGAGCTACCGACTGATGGCGCCATGCCCACGGATGGTAATTCGGAGGAGGAGGAGGTGGAGGAGGGGTGGGAGGAGGTATAGTAGGCCTTTGAGACCTGGACCGAGGTAGGCCCCGCAATTCTCTGCGTCGGCAGTATATGAGCAGCCCCAGGGTCAGACTCGGTCCCAGCCTGCACCAAGTTAAGTGTAGTAGCGTTCTTATAAGTTTGGGATATGGCGGGTTAGGGGAATGTAAACAGATGCGCAAGAAGCGCATGATGCGCATGGAGCTGGCGTTCCGCTGCCAGGCGAGCTTTCGCCAATCCAAGCCCCTGTCTCTAGGCTACTCCCCAAACAGCACTTCTAAGAACCTTTTGTATAAGATCAAGTGTAGTAGCGTTCTTATAAGTTTAGGATATGCCGGGTGAGGGGAATGTAAACAGATGCGCAAGAAGCGCTGAAATAATATCCCTAAATGGTAAAAGTTTGCCAGTATATTTTGTGGATAACACAGCAGGGTGGCGACAAAGTTAACAACTTTGATGTGGAATCCATGAAAACAACCCAAATTTCTGCCTGACACAGCTCGTTTGATAAAGGGACGATGTATGGAGGCAGCTATATGGACGACTTTTGGAGGTAGCAATGGAGACAACGTGTGGAGGCTGCTATGGAGACAATTTAATTTGGATAGTGCCTGTATGTGGCAGTCCCAAACATTTTTCAAACCAGAGGAGCAGGTAGGTGGCCCTCCAGTAAAATGGAATAGATTGAGTGCCTGTATGTGGCAGTCCCAAAAATTCTTCAAACCAGAGGAGCAGGTAGGTGGCCCTCCAGTAAAATGGAATAGATTGAGTGCCTGTATGTGGCAGTCCCAAAAATTGTTCAAACCAGAGGAGCAGGTAGGTGGCCCTCCAGTAAAATGGAATAGATTGAGTGCCTGTATGTGGCAGTCCCAAAAATTCTTCAAACCAGAGGAGCAGGTAGGTGGCCCTCCAGTAAAATGGAATAGATTGAGTGCCTGTATGTGGCAGTCCCAAAAATTGTTCAAACCAGAGGAGCAGGTAGGTGGCCCTCCAGTAAAATGGAATAGATTGAGTGCCTGTATGTGGCAGTCCCAAAAATTGTTCAAACCAGAGGAGCAGGTAGGTGGCCCTCCAGTAAAATGGAATAGATTGAGTGCCTGTATGTGGCAGTCCCAAAAATTCTTCAAACCAGAGGAGCAGGTAGGTGGCCCTCCAGTAAAATGGAATAGATTGAGTGCCTGTATGTGGCAGTCCCAAAAATTCTTCAAACCAGAGGAGCAGGTAGGTGGCCCTCCAGTAAAATGGAATAGATTGAGTGCCTGTATGTGGCAGTCCCAAAAATTGTTCAAACCAGAGGACCGGGTAGGTGGCCCTCCAGAAAAATGGAATAGATTGAGTGCCTGTATGTGGCACTCACAAAAATTGTTTCAAACAGAGGACCGGGTAGGTGGCCCTCCAGAAAAATTAAATGCATGAAGTACTATAGCAAGAGCCAGTGGGCCCTGTCAAAAAATAGCCATTTTCCTCTGCTTTACTGTACAAAGAGGAGGAGAAGGAGGAAAATGAGGAGGAGGAGTGGATCAATTATTCAGGTTGAGCTTCCTTCACCTGGTGGAGATTGGAAATTCTGAGAAATCCAGCCTTTATTCATTTTAATAAGCGTCAGCCTGTCAGCGCTGTCAGTCGACAGGCGTGTACGCTTATCGGTGATGATGCCACCAGCTGCACTGAAAACCCGCTCGGACAAGACGCTAGCGGCAGGGCAGGCAAGAACCTCCAAGGCGTACAGCGCCAGTTCGTGCCACATGTCCAGCTTTGAAACCCAGTAGTTGTAGGGAGCTGTGTGATCATTTAGGACGATGGTATGGTCAGCTACGTACTCCCTCACCATCTTTCTGTAAAGATCAGCCCTACTCTGCCGAGACTGGGGACAGGTGACAGTGTCTTGCTGGGGTGACATAAAGCTGGCAAAAGCCTTATAAAGCGTACCCTTGCCAGTGCTGGACAAGCTGCCTGCTCGCCTACTCTCCCTCGCTACTTGTCCCGCAGAACTACGCACTCTGCCGCTAGCGCTGTCAGAAGGGAAATACTGTTTCAGCTTGTGCACCAGGGCCTGCTGGTATTCATGCATTCTCACACTCCTTTCCTCTGCAGGGATGAGAGTGGCAAGATTTTGCTTGTACCGTGGGTCCAGGAGAGTGAACACCCAGTAATCGGTGCTGGAATAAATTCTTTGAACGCGAGGGTCACGGGATAGGCAGCCTAGCATGAAATCTGCCATATGCGCCAGAGTACCAACGCGTAAGAATTCACTCCCCTCACTGGCCTGACTGTCCATTTCCTCCTCCTCCAACTCCTCCAACTCCTCTTCTTCTGCCCATACACGCTGAACAGTGAAGGACTCAACAATGGTCCCCTCTTGTGTCTCGCCAACATTCTCCTCCTCTTCCTCCTCATCCTCCTCCACCTCCACCTCCTCCGATATGCGCTGAGAAACAGACCTCAGGGTGCTTTGGCTATCAACAAGGGAATATTCTTCCCCCGTCTCTTGTGACGAGCGCAAAGCTTCCGACTTCATGCTGACCAGAGAGTTTTTCAACAGGCCAAGCAGCGGGATGGTGAGGCTGATGATGGCGGCATCGCCACTGACCATCTGTGTTGACTCCTCAAAGTTACTCAGCACCTGACAGATATCAGACATCCACGTCCACTCCTCATTGTAGACTTGAGGAAGCTGACTGACCTGACTACCAGTTCTGGTGGAAGTTGACATCTGGCAGTCTACAATCGCTCTGCGCTGCTGGTAAACTCTGGATAACATGGTCAGTGTTGAATTCCACCTCGTGGGCACGTCGCACAACAGTCGGTGAGCGGGCAGTTGGAGGCGGCGCTGCGCTGCCCTGAGAGTGGCAGCATCTGGGCTGGACTTCCTGAAATGCGCACAGATGCGGCGCACCTTCGTGAGCAAATCAGACAGATTGGGGTATGTCTTGAGGAAACGCTGCACTATCAGATTTAACACATGGGCCAGGCATGGCACATGTGTCAGTCTGCCGAGTTGCAGAGCCGCCACCAGGTTACGGCCGTTGTCACACACAACCATTCCCGGCTTGAGGTTCAGCGGTGCCAGCCACAGATCAGTCTGCGCCGTGATGCCCTGTAATAGCTCTTGGGCGGTGTGCCTTTTGTCGCCTAGGCTCAGCAGTTTGAGCACCGCCTGCTGTCGCTTAGCGACGGCACTGCTGCTGTGCCTAGAGCTACCGACTGATGGCGCCGTGCCCACGGATGGTAGTTCGGAGGAGGAGGTGGAGGAGGGGTGGGAGGAGGAGGAGGCATAGTAGGCCTGAAACACCTGGACCGAGGTAGGCCCCGCAATCCTCGGCGTCGGCAGTATATGAGCAGCCCCAGGGTCAGACTCGGTCCCAGCCTCCACCAAGTTAACCCAATGTGCCGTCAGCGATATATAGTGGCCCTGCCCGGCAGCACTCGTGTCCGTGGTCAGGTGGACCTTGTCAGAAACGGCGTTGGTCAGGGCACGGATGATGTTGTCTGACACGTGCTGGTGCAGGGCTGGGACGGCACATCGGGAAAAGTAGTGGCGGCTGGGGACCGAATACCGAGGGGCGGCCGCCGCCATGAGGTTGCGAAAGGCCTCGGTCTCTACTAGCCTATAGGGCAGCATCTCCAGGCTAAGCAATCTGGAGATGTGCACATTAAGGGCTTGGGCGTGCGGGTGGGTTGCACTATATTTGCGTTTCCGCTCCAGCGTCTGGGGTATGGAGAGCTGAACGCTGGTGGATGCTGTGGAGGATCGTGGAGGCGACGATGGGGTTTTTGTGGCAGGGTCCTGGGCAGGGGGCTGACTAGCAGCTGACACAGGGGAAGGAGCAGTGGTGTGCACGGCCGGAGGTGAACGGGCTTGTTGCCACTGAGTGGGGTGCTTAGCATTCATATGCCTGCGCATACTGGTGGTAGTTAAGCTAGTAGTGGTGGAACCCCTGCTGAGCCTGGTTTGGCAAATGTTGCACACCACAGTCCGTCGGTCATCCGGTGTTTCCTTAAAGAACCTCCACACTTCTGAAGATCTAGCCCTCGCCGCAAGAGCCCTCACCACGGGAGCTTCACTAGTTGACAGTGGCGCTGATGCACCAGCTCTGGCCCTGCCTCTCCGTCTGGCCCCACCACTGCCTCTTCCAACCTGTTCAGGTCGAGGACTCTCCTCCGTCTCAGAAGCACTGTGTTCACCCGGCCTCTCAACCCAGCTTGGGTCTGTCACCTCATCATCCTCCGATCCCTCAGTCTGCTCCCCCCTCGGACTTCCTGCCCTGACAACAACTTCCCCACTGTCTGACAACCGTGTCTCCTCATCGTCGGACACCTCTTTACACACTTCCACTACGTCAAGAAGGTCATCATCACCCACAGACTGTGACTGGTGGAAAACCTGGGCATCGGAAAATTGCTCAGCAGCAACCGGACAAGTGGTTTGTGACTGTGGGAAGGGTCCAGAAAACAGTTCCTCAGAGTATGCCGGTTCAAATGGCAAATTTTCCTGGGAGGGGGCAGACTGGGGGGGAGGAGGCTGAGGTGCAGGAGCTGGAGGAGTGGGGATTTCGGTGACATGGGTGGACTGCGTGGAAGACTGACTGGTGGACAAATTGCTCGAAGCATTGTCAGCAATCCACGACATCACCTGTTCGCACTGTTCTGGCCTCAACAGTGCTCTACCACGAGTCCCAGTAACTTCAGACATGAACCTAGGGAGTGTAGCTCTGCGGCGTTCCCCTGCTCCCTCATCAGCAGGTGGTGTCTCACCCCGCCCAGGACCACGGCCTCTGACCCCTGCAGTAGTTGGACGCCCACGTCCCCGCCCTCGTCCTCTACCCCTAGCCCTGGGGTTAAACATTTTTAAAATGAGAGTTATAACTTTTTTTTTTTTTTTACTTTTTTTTGTTTTTTTTTGTGTTTTTTTGTGTTTTTTGTTTTTTTTTGTGTTTTTTGTTTTTTTTTGAGTTTTTAGAACCAAACAATCCTATCCTATTGCTATGGCTATTTTCTAGCCAAGTATCAAAGGAAGCACACTACTATGCCAGATGAGATGACACTGAGTTAGTGCCTAATAGAAATCCAACCCCTACTGAATTTTCCCACTTCGGCCTTTGCTATGGATATGTGTGCCACTAAGCGCAGAACACAGCGGTCGCAAGTCTCACTACAAATTGCTCAGAATTGGCAAGTACATGCACTGCAGAAACTACAGCCACCAGCAGATCAACCAGAAATCAAATATATAGAACGCTACTGTAGGCTTCAAGAAGCTATTTGTATTCTCCTATGGCTATTTTCTAGCCAAGTATCAAAGGAAGCACACTACTATGCCAGATGAGATGACACTGAGTTAGTGCCTAATAGAAATCCAACCCCTACTGAATTTTCCCACTTCAGCCTTTGCTATGGATATGTGCGCCACTAAGCGCAGAACACAGCGGTCGCAAGTCTCACTACAAATTGCTCAGAATTGGCTAGTACATGCACTGCAGAAACTAAAGCCACCAGCAGATCAACCAGAAATCAAATATATAGAACGCTACTGTAGGCTTCAAGAAGCTGTTTGTATTCTCCTATGGCTATTTTCTAGCCAAGTATCAAAGGAAGCACACTACTATGCCAGATGAGATGACACTGAGTTAGTGCCTAATAGAAATCCAACCCCTACTGAATTTTCCCACTTCAGCCTTTGCTATGGATATGTGTGCCACTAAGCGCAGAACACAGCGGTCGCAAGTCTCACTACAAATTGCTCAGAATTGGCAAGTACATGCACTGCAGAAACTAAAGCCACCAGCAGATCAACCAGAAATCAAATATATAGAACGCTACTGTAGGCTTCAAGAAGCTGTTTGTATTCTCCTATGGCTATTTTCTAGCCAAGTATCAAAGGAAGCACACTACTATGCCAGATGAGATGACACTGAGTTATTGCCTAATAGAAATCCAACCCCTACTGAATTTTCCCACTTCGGTCTTTGCTATGGATATGTGTGCCACTAAGAGCTAAACACAACGGTAGCAAGTCCCCCTGCTAATTCCTCACAAAATGGTAAAAGATGCAAATTAAAATAAAAAAAGTAGAACGTTATTGTAGCCCTAAGAAGGGCTGTTGGGTTCTTTGAGAATCACTCCTGCCTAACAGTAAGCTAATAGAACACCCTAACGCTTTCCCTGACCAGCAGCAGCTCTCTCCCTAGCGGCATCCAGACACAGAATGATCCGAGCAGCGCGGGCAGCGGCTAGTCTATCCCAGGGTCACCTGATCTGGCCAGCCAACCACTGCTATCGACGTGTAAGGGTACCACGTCATGCTGGGTGGAGTGCAGAGTCTCCTGGCTTGTGATTGGCTCTGTTTCTGGCCGCCAAAAAGCAAAACGGCGGGAGCTGCCATTTTCTCGAGCGGGCGAAGTATTCGTCCGAGCAACGAGCAGTTTCGAGTACCCTAATGCTCGACCGAGCATCAAGCTCGGACGAGCATGTTCGCTCATCTCTAATCATGATACAAGAAGTAACATAACTATGTATACAAGTCATGTACTGTAATGTGTATGGAGCAATAGGTGATCACTGTATGGCACCGCACCTAATACACATCACTAGGGAAGTCATCTGTGTCATCTAACCAGTTTAATGTTGGACCGCTCCTTAGGGAGTTTGTCTACCACATTTTCCCCTTTGACCCCATACATTGGAAGTCGTGAGCTCTTGAAGTGATTCTGGGTGTAGACGAAAACTGGGTTTGGTGCAAGAGATAGTAAACAGGCCACGGTCATGGCAGGCGGAGGAAGTGCTGATTCTGCAATCAGGCCCTAGGTCCGGGTGAGCAGCACAGACCAGACACATTTAACATGGGGAATCAGCAGGTCAAGGATGATTTACAAATACGAGGATGCAAATCAATATAAGATATGTAAAAAACAGAAAGCAGAAGCAAAAACTTCTATTCCTGAAGCATCCTGCTAATGACGTGAACACAATTTAAGGGAATGGACTAGCCAGGATTGACTCGGGAAAGAATAGTTGGTGTGTCCTTGCACTTTAATAAGTAACATGAGCTGGTTTGTGCACAGTATAGGCCAGTGGTGGTGAACCTATGGCACGGCCATCACCACAGGACAGAGTTCACCAAACAGGACCAAATCTTCCTGCGGTCCCAGATGATGCTCTCAGCACTATTTTAAAGCGACACTTCATTGGATGTTTGGAACGGCAGCAAAAGTGAAGTGGTGTTGACAGAACTGCGTCATCGTTGGAGGTCATCCTGCAGGACCCACCAATCTTCCTCTATACAGAGACCCTCTTTCTTTCAACTGTATTGGTGGCCTCAGGGGCTGATACGATTGAAAGATGTGGAAGAACACTAAGTAATAAGTTACTGCTTAAAATGCCACGTTGGCACACAATAAACAAGTGGATTTTTGTCGTAGTTTGGGCACTCGGTCTCTAAAAGTTTTGTCATCACTGGTATAGGCCATGGAAGAAGGAGAGGCCCAGTAGCCGGCCATACACTATGGACCAAGGGAACAGAAGAGGAGAGGCTCAGTAGCCGGCCATACACTGTGGGCCAAGAGAAGAGGAGAGGCTCAGTAGCCGGCCATACACTATGGGCCAAGGGAACAGAAGAGGAGAGGCTCAGTAGCTGGCCATACACTATGGGCCAAGAGAAGAGGAGAGGCTCAGTAGCTGCCCATACACTGTGGGCCAAGAGAAGAGGAGAGGCTCAGTAGCTGCCCATACACTATGGGCCAAGGGAACAGAAGAGGAGAGGCTCAGTAGCCGGCCATACACTATGGGCCAAGGGAACAGAAGAGGAGAGGCCCAGTAGCTGGCCATACACTATGGGCCAAGGGAACAGAAGAGGAGAGGCCCAGTAGCCGGCCATACACTATGGGCCAAGGGAACAGAAGAGGAGAGGCCCAGTAGCCGGCCATACACTATGAGCCAAGGGAACAGAAGAGAAGAGGCCCAGTAGCCGGCCATACACTATGGGCCAAGGGAACAGAAGAGGAGAGGCCCAGTAGCCGGCCATACACTATGAGTCAAGGGAACAGAAGAGGAGAGACCCAGTAGCCGGCCATACACTATGGGCCAAGGGAACAGAAGAGGAGAGGCCCAGTAGCCGGCCATACACTGTGGGCCAAGAGAAGAGGAGAGGCTCAGTAGCTGCCCATACACTATGGGCCAAGGGAACAGAAGAGGAGAGGCTCAGTAGCTGGCAATACACTATGGGCCAAGGGAACAGAAGAGGAGAGGCTCAGTAGCTGGCCATACACTATGGGCCAAGAGAAGAGGAGAGGCTCAGTAACTGGCCATACACTATGGGCCAAGAGAAGAGGAGAGGCTCAGTAGCTAGCCATACACTGTGGGCCAAGAGAAGAGGAGAGGCTCAGTAGCTGCCCATACACTATGGGCCAAGGGAACAGAAGAGGAGAGGCTCAGTAGCTGGCAATACACTATGGGCCAAGGGAACAGAAGAGGAGAGGCTCAGTAGCTGGCCATACACTATGGGCCAAGAGAAGAGGAGAGGCTCAGTAACTGGCCATACACTATGGGCCAAGAGAAGAGGAGAGGCTCAGTAGCTAGCCATACACTGTGGGCCAAGAGAAGAGGAGAGGCTCAGTAGCTGCATATACACTATGGGCCAAGGGAACAGAAGAGGAGAGGCTCAGTAGCTGGCAATACACTATGGGCCAAGGGAACAGAAGAGGAGAGGCTCAGTAGCTGGCCATACACTATGGGCCAAGAGAAGAGGAGAGGCTCAGTAACTGGCCATACACTATGGGCCAAGAGAAGAGGAGAGGCTCAGTAGCTGGCCATACACTGTGGGCCAAGAGAAGAGGAGAGGCTCAGTAGCTGGCCATACACTGTGGGCCAAGAGAAGAGGAGAGGCTCAGTAGCTGGCCATACACTGTGGGCCAAGAGAAGAGGAGAGGCTCAGTAGCCGGCCATACACTGTGGGCCAAGAGAAGAGGAGAGGCTCAGTAGCCGGCCATACACTGTGGGCCAAGAGAAGAGGAGAGGCTCAGTAGCCGGCCATACACTGTGGGCCAAGAGAAGAGGAGAGGCTCAGTAGCCGGCCATACACTGTGGGCCAAGAGAAGAGGAGAGGCTCAGTAGCCGGCCATACACTGTGGGCCAAGAGAAGAGGAGAAGCTCAGTAGCCGGCCATACACTGTGGGCCAAGAGAAGAGGAGAGGCTCAGTAGCTGGCCATACACTGTGGGCCAAGAGAAGAGGAGAGGCTCAGTAGCTGCCCATACACTATGGGCCAAGGGAACAGAAGAGGAGAGGCTCAGTAGCTGGCCATACACTATGGGCCAAGAGAAGAGGAGAGGCTCAGTAGCTGCCCATACACTATGGGCCAAGGGAACAGAAGAGGAGAGGCTCAGTAGCTGGCCATACACTATGGGCCAAGAGAAGAGGAGAGGCTCAGTAGCCGCCCATACACTATGGGCCAAGGGAACAGAAGAGGAGAGGCTCAGTAGCTGGCCATAGACTATGGGCCAAGGGAACAGAAGAGGAGAGTCTCAGTAGCTGGCCATACACTATGGGCCAAGAGAAGAGGAGAGGCTCAGTAACTGGCTATACACTATGGGCCAAGGGAACAGAAGAGGAGAGGCCCAGTAGCTGGCAATGCACTATGGGCCAAGGGAACAGAAAAGGAGAGGCTCAGTAGCTGACAATACACTATGGGCCAAGAGAAGAGGAAAGGCTCAGTAGCCGGCCATACACTGTGGGCCAAGACAAGAGGAGAGGCTCAGTAGCCGGCCATACAATATGGGCCAAGGGAAGAGGAGAGGCTCAATAGCTGGCCATACACTGTGGGCCAAGGGAAGAGAAGAGGAAAGGCTCAGTAGCCGGCCATACAATATGGGCCAAGGGAAGAGGGCAGGCTCAGTAGCCGGCCATAAACTATGGGCCAAGGGAAGAGGAGAGGCTCAGTAATTGGCCATACACTATCGGCCAAGGGAAGAGTAGAGGAGAGGCTCAGTAGCTGACCATACACTACGGGCTTAGGGAAGAGGAGAGGCCCAGTAGCCGGTCATTCACTACAGGTTTAGGGAAGAGGAGAGGCTCAGTAGCCGACTATACACTACTGGCTTAGGGAAGAGGAGAGGCTTAGTATCCGGCCACAGACTATGGGCCAAGGGAAGTGAAGAGGAGAGCCTCAGTAAGCTCGCTATACACTATGGGCCAAGAGAAGAGGAAAGGCTCAGTAGCCGGCCATACACTATGGACCAAGAGAAGAGAAGAGGCTTGGTAGCTGGCCATACACTATGGACCAAAATGAGAGAAATGGACAGGCTCAGTGGTACAGGAAGACACCAGGAAGGAATGATGGAGCCTACAGGAGCGTCATGCTGGGAGAAGTAACATGATGCTTGTTAGCAGTCAGCATGTGAGAGCTCACATCTATACCTGACAGCACCCTGGGCACCAGACCTGTCTGATATCTGTAATTATAAAGCAGCGTCATAGCTGATGAAAGAAGATGATCCACGATATGTGTTGAGGGATTCAAAGCTGTAACCAGCAGAATTATGAATGCCGCTCTGGATGAAAATGCAACGTAGTATATTCTCAATACAAGGTAACTAGTGTATACAATTTATAGACAGTGTTAAATGTTGTCTTAAGAAGAAAAGGGATATGTCCAGATATTGGGGTGCAGAATGCTGTTCCCCTGCAATTCTATATTACTACGTAAACTACACTGAGTGACCACATTGTAGTAACTTGTCAGACAGAATAGTTCAGGGCTCACCAGTCTCTTCTGTATTCTAAGTCTCTGATACAATACAGAAGATCAATACAATGGATCATTTCCAGTGATACTCCTGGCCCTCCGCTGACCTCGCTCATTGTGCCGTGATCTTCTCATTAACTTGTACTGATCTGACTGCCTATTATTGGGGAGACTCGGAGATCAATCGCAGTTTATTCTATAAGTAGGCTGAGAAGTCTCTATAGGGAATGAAAGCTATCGACTTCCCCCCTGCAAGGATAGGAAAACACACAAACAGATACATTAATTCAATTAAGGGCATTTCAGTGTGGAGAGAACTTGTCGTGGCCTGGAATGGACCTTCCATTTATTCACAGATACATTTGTTGCAGAATGTTTTATTACATATGTGTCACTTGCACATCTAAGAATTTACTGTTTCCTTTTACTGTATCCAGTTTTCGCATGTCAGTCATGTGACCCAACAACTGAGCTCCCACCATGCATTGCTATTACTCAAAGAAGTTTTTGAATTTCCTACCAAGAGAATACCGACAGAAGTTGTCAGCTACGTTTCTACGGACCCTATACTGTGTACTAGTCAGAAGTGAAGCACCCTAGAGCAGTGATGGCGAACCTTTTATCCACTGAGTGCCCAAACTGCAACCCCAAACTCCCCTCATTTATCGCGAGGTGCCAACCAAAAAAAATTAAAGCAGTAACTTATTGCTCCATGTTCTTCAACAACGTTCAATCATACTGGCCTCCTGAGGACACCAACACAGTAGAAAGAAGGTGGGAAAATTTGCATAATTGTAACTTCTTTCCAGTGTCCCTCTTTACACTGAGAATCATGGGACCAGCAGGAGGTCCTCCAAAATAATTTGGCCCTGTCTACATATTCTGCCTTTTCCTACAGTCCCAAGTAAATATCACTTTAAAATATCACTGAACGGAGCATCTTTTAAGTTGCTTGTAACACCAGGAAAATTCTTTGAGTCCTGTCTGGGGTGATGGCCCGGGTGCCCACAGAAAGAGCTTGGAGTGCCGCCTCTGGCACCCGTGCCATAGGTTCGCCACCACTGCCCTAGAGCAACTGTCAAGTTATCCCCTGTAAATGGGGATAACATGAAATAACCTTAATACCCCTGGCTCCAGCAGCACATCTCAGGTCTGGAAGTGACATCATGTGAACTGAGCCAATCACTACCCTCAATGACACATGACTCCTGAGGCCAGTGATTTGCTAAGTTGTCTCATCCTCTAAAATCCCCATTAAACTTTTTTTGGGCTTCTATCACACAAGTCCATGGGGGACACAGGAATACAGGGGGTATGTTGATCACACTGATTTGTAATCTAGGACACAGCGACACTGGTGGGATGTGAATCTGATTGGTCTTCACGTAGCTACTCTCCAGGTCGCCCTTTTAAATTTCGCAATCAATTCCGCCTTGAAGTGACAACGCTCCATCCCGGAGCAGAATGTATTTGGGTCATTGCTGTGTTCCTATGTTGAGTGGTAATTATATGAGCGCTGTGTCTGATTACTGCGAGAACAATAATCATGTTCCTGGATATTAGGCGACTAATTGCTACGTAATTTTGTGAGATTGAATACTAATGAGTGAAATTCACCATGAGTATCAGCGCTTGATGTGCTCCCCCCCCCACTCCCAATGTTTCCATTTTTGTGAGAGTTGAAGTGTGAGATCGTTTCTCTCGGCCGCTAACACGAGATTTAATTCATTTTGACTATTCGTTTAATTTTAGTGACAATTACAAAATCGTTGTGTCTCTCATCAGCGGCTTCATCACTGCAGTGCAGCATCACGGGTACATGAGCGGTGACCAGGACTTGGCTGCAGTCTATGCCGGGTCAGGGACCACTTAGTCCTGGGTCACTGGAGCAGCAGATGACTGAAGGTGTGGATACTAGAGCTGTAGGCAATGGGAGACGAGAGGAACCCCGACCACGCCTTCAATCCTTTACCCAAAAGCCCACGTCCCCTATGATAACAATTCTGGTTGGTGACCACTAGGGATGAGGATTGCAGGTTCCTGAAACCAGACTTCAGCCAGAAGTCCTGGTTTATTGTTCAGTCCCACCAACACTGGCAACACCCTTTAAGTGCCAGCGGAGCGTTCACATCAACATTTATGCGAGGATCGTCACTCCTCGATGACATCACGGCTTCTCCACCTGCATTTAAAGGGTAACCTGGTGGCGGGTGTTACCAATGGGGAGGAGCATTGAGCTTTGGGTACCCAAACCAAACCTGGTGAACTTGAATGGGTCCACTCATCCCTGGTGACAACTGCTCTTAGTCATAAGCCATTTCATGCTGATCATCATATTCCATAACTTTACAAATCATACAAATATAATATTATACTACAGCGTAATAACAGTCATAGGAGGGAGGGCCCTGATCACAAGAGCTTACAGTCTATGAGGATGAGGGGGTGACACAGGAGCTTACAGTCTATGAGGATGAGGGGGTGACACAAGAGCTTACAGTCTATGAGGATGAGGGGGTGACACAAGAGCTTACAGTCTATGAGGATGAGGGGGTGACACAAGAGCTTACAGTCTATGAGGATGAGGAGGGACACAAGAGCTTACAGTCTATGAGGATGAGGGGGTGACACAAGAGCTTACAGTCTATGAGGATGAGAGGGTGACACAAGAGCTTACAGTCTATGAGGATGAGGGGGTGACACAAGAGCTTACAGTCTATGAGGATGAGGGGGAGACACAAGAGCTTACAGTCTATGAGGATGAGGGGGGACACAAGAGCTTACAGTCTATGAGGATGAAGGGGGGAGACACAAGAGCTTACAGTCTATGAGGATGAGGGGGTGACACAAGAGCTTACAGTCTATGAGGATGAGGAGGTGACACAAGAGCTTACAGTCTATGAGGATGAGGGGGTGACACAAGAGCTTACAGTCTATGAGGATGAGGGGGAGACACAAGAGCTTACAGTCTATGAGGATGAGGGGGTGACACAAGAGCTTACAGTCTATGAGGATGAGGGGGGACACAAGAGCTTACAGTCTATGAGGATGAGGGGGGACACAAGAGCTTACAGTCTATGAGGATGAGGGAGGACACAAGAGCTTACAGACTATGAGGATGAGGGGGGACACAAGAGCTTACAGTCTATAAGGATGTGAGGGCACAAGAGCTTACAGTCTATGAGGATGAGGGGGGACACACGAGCTTACAATCTATGGGAATGAGGGGGGACACAAGAGCTTACAGTCTATGAGGATGAGGGGTGACACAAGAGCTTACAGTCTATGAGGATGAGGGGTGACACAAGAGCTTACAGTCTATGAGGATGAGGGGGTGACACAAGAGCTTACAGTCTATGAGGATGAGGGGTGACACAAGAGCTTACAGACTATGAGGATGAGGGGTGAAACAAGAGCTTACAGTCTATGAGGATGAGGGGTGACTCAAGAGCTTACAGTCTATGAGGATGAGGGGGTGACACAAGAGCTTACAGTCTATGAGGATGAGGGGGACACAAGAGCTTACAGTCTATGAGGATGAGAGGGTGACACAAGAGCTTACAGTCTATGAGGATGAGGGGAGACACAAGAGCTTACAGTCTATGAGGATGAGGAGGGACACAAGAGCTTACAGTCTATGAGGATGAGGGGGTGACACAAGAGCTTACAGTCTATGAGGATGAGGGGGAGACACAAGAGCTTACAGTCTATGAGGATGAGGGGGTGACACAAGAGCTTACAGTCTATGAGGATGAGGGGTGACACAAGAGCTTACAGTCTATGAGGATGAGGGGGGACACAAGAGCTTACAGTCTATGAGGATGAGGGGGTGACACAAGAGCTTACAGTCTATGAGGATGAGGAGGTGACACAAGAGCTTACAGTCTATGAGGATGAGGGGGTGACACAAGAGCTTACAGTCTATGAGGATGAGGGGGAGACACAAGAGCTTACAGTCTATGAGGATGAGGGGGTGACACAAGAGCTTACAGTCTATGAGGATGAGGGGGGACACAAGAGCTTACAGTCTATGAGGATGAGGGGGGACACAAGAGCTTACAGTCTATGAGGATGAGGGAGGACACAAGAGCTTACAGACTATGAGGATGAGGGGGGACACAAGAGCTTACAGTCTATGAGGATGTGAGGGCACAAGAGCTTACAGTCTATGAGGATGAGGGGGGACACACGAGCTTACAGTCTATGAGGATGAGGGGTGACACAAGAGCTTACAGTCTATGAGGATGAGGGGTGACACAAGAGCTTACAGTCTATGAGGATGAGGGGTGACACAAGAGCTTACAGTCTATGAGGATGAGGGGGTGACACAAGAGCTTACAGTCTATGAGGGGGGATACACAAGAGCTTACAATCTATCAGGATGAGGGGGTGACACAAGAGCTTACAGTCTATGAGGATGAGAGGGTGACACACGAGCTTACAGACTATGAGGATGAGGGGTGAAACAAGAGCTTACAGTCTATGAGGATGAGGGGTGACTCAAGAGCTTACAGTCTATGAGGATGAGGGGGGGACACAAGATCTTACAGTCTATGAGGATGAGGGGGACACAAGAGCTTACAGTCTATGAGGATGAGGGGGTGACACAGGAGCTTACAGTCTATGAGGATGAGGAGGGACACAAGAGCTTACAGTCTATGAGGATGTGGGGGACACAAGAGCTTACAGTCTATGAGGATGAGGGGGTGACACAAGAGCTTACAGTCTATGAGGATGAGGGGGTGACACAAGAGCTTACAGTCTATGAGGATGAGGGGGACACAAGAGCTTACAGTCTATGAGGATGAGGGGGACACAAGAGCTTACAGTCTATGAGGATGAGGGGGTGACACAAGAGCTTACAGTCTACGAGGATGAGGGGGGACACAAGAGCTTACAGTCTATGAGGATGAGGGGTGACACAAGAGCTTACAGTCTATGAGGGGGGGACACAAGAGCTTACAGTCTATGAGGATGTGGGGGGACACAAGAGCTTACAGTCTATGAGGATGAAAGGGGTGACACAAGAGCTTACAGTCTATGAGGATGTGGGGGGACACAAGAGCTTACAGTCTATGAGGATGAAGGGGACACAAGAGCTTACAGTCTATGAGGATGAGGGGGGACACAAGAGCTTACAGTCTATGAGGATGAGGGGGACACAAGAGCTTACAGTCTATGAGGATGAGGGGGACACAAGAGCTTACAGTCTATGAGGATGAGGAGGGAGACACAAGAGCTTACAGTCTATGAGGATGAGGAGGGAGACACAAGAGCTTACAGTCTATGAGGATGAGGGGAGGACACAAGAGCTTACAGTCTATGAGGATGAGGAGGTGACACAAGAGCTTACAGTCTATGAGGATGAGGAGGGGACACAAGAGCTTACAGTCTATGAGGATGAGGAGGTGACACAAGAGCTTACAGTCTATGAGGATGAGGAGGGGACACAAGAGCTTACAGTCTATGAGGATGAGGGGTTACACAAGAGCTTACAGTCTATGAGGATGAGGGGGTGACACAAGAGCTTACAGTCTATGAGGATGAGGGGGTGACACAAGAGCTTACAGTCTATGAGGATGAGGGGTGACACAAGAGCTTACAGTCTATGAGGGGGGACACAAGAGCTTACAGTCTATGAGGATGTGGGGGGACACAAGAGCTTACAGTCTATGAGGATGAGGAGGGGACACAAGTGCTTACAGTCTATGAGGATGAGGGGGACACAAGAGCTTACAGTCTATGAGGATGAGGGGGGACACAAGAGCTTACAGTCTATGAGGATGAGGGGGTGACACAAGAGCTTACAGTCTATGAGGATGAGGGGGACACAAGAGCTTACAGTCTATGAGGGGGGGACACAAGAGCTTACAGTCTATGAGGATGTGGGGGGACACAAGAGCTTACAGTCTATGAGGATGAGGAGGGGACACAAGTGCTTACAGTCTATGAGGATGAGGGGGACACAAGAGCTTACAGTCTATGAGGATGAGGGGGACACAAGAGCTTACAGTCTATGAGGATGAGGAGGGAGACACAAGAGCTTACAGTCTATGAGGATGAGGAGGGAGACACAAGAGCTTACAGTCTATGAGGATGAGGGGAGGACACAAGAGCTTACAGTCTATGAGGATGAGGAGGTGACACAAGAGCTTACAGTCTATGAGGATGAGGAGGGGACACAAGAGCTTACAGTCTATGAGGATGAGGAGGTGACACAAGAGCTTACAGTCTATGAGGATGAGGAGGGGACACAAGAGCTTACAGTCTATGAGGATGAGGGGTTACACAAGAGCTTACAGTCTATGAGGATGAGGGGGTGACACAAGAGCTTACAGTCTATGAGGATGAGGGGGTGACACAAGAGCTTACAGTCTATGAGGATGAGGGGTGACACAAGAGCTTACAGTCTATGAGGGGGGGACACAAGAGCTTACAGTCTATGAGGATGTGGGGGGACACAAGAGCTTACAGTCTATGAGGATGAGGAGGGGACACAAGTGCTTACAGTCTATGAGGATGAGGGGGACACAAGAGCTTACAGTCTATGAGGATGAGGGGGGACACAAGAGCTTACAGTCTATGAGGATGAGGGGGTGACACAAGAGCTTACAGTCTATGAGGATGAGGGGGACACAAGAGCTTACAGTCTATGAGGGGGGGACACAAGAGCTTACAGTCTATGAGGATGTGGGGGGACACAAGAGCTTACAGTCTATGAGGATGAGGAGGGGACACAAGTGCTTACAGTCTATGAGGATGAGGGGGACACAAGAGCTTACAGTCTATGAGGATGAGGGGGAAACAAGAGCTTACAGTCTATGAGGATGAGGGAGGACACAAGAGCTTACAGTCTATGAGGATGAGAGGGGTGACACAAGAGCTTACAGTCTATGAGGATGAGGGGGTGACACAAGAGCTTACAGTCTATGGAGGATGAGGGGAGGACACAAGAGCTTACAGTCTATGAGGATGAGGGGTGACACAAGAGCTTACAGTCTATGAGGATGAGGGGATGACACAAGAGCTTACAGACTATGAGGATGAAGGGGCTGACATAGTAGATATAAGAGATGTATAGTGGCCCAGCCATTCTTTATAAGATAATTTAATAAAGATTCTGCTGCCTGAATCAGCCATCAGGATATAAGCCTGAGGAGTAGACGGGAGAACACAATTATTCACAAAGACCAACATCAGGGTGTATCTTGGAGGGTAACTAATGTAGCCCTACTGCAAATTAACCCTCAATTGCTCAACTTCATCACCAAAGGAAGAGTTACGCTTCAGACACAAAGAGGAGGGGCAGTGTTATAGAAGAGGAGGGGCAGTATCACAGAAGAGGAGGGGCAGTATCACAGAAGAGGAGGAACAGTATCACAGAAGAGGAGGGGCAGTGTTACAGAAGAGGAGGAACAGTATCACAGAAGAGGAGGGGCAGTATCACAGAAGAGGAGGGGCAGTATTACAGAAGAGGAGGGGCGGTATCACAGAAGAGGAGGGGCAGTATCACAGAAGAGGAGGGGCAGTATTGCAGAGGATAAGGGGCAGTATTACAGAGGATAAGGGGCAGTATTACAGAGGATAAGGGGCAGTATTACAGAAGAGGAGGGGCAGTATTACAGAGAATAAGGGGCAGTATTACAGAGGATAAGGGGCAGTGTTACAGAGGATAAGGGGCAGTATTACAGAAGAGGAGGGGCAGTATTACAGAGGATAAGGGGCAGTATTACAGAGGATAAGGGGCAGTATTACAGAAGAGGAGGGGCAGTGTTACAGAAGAGGAGGGGTAGTGTTACAGAGGATAAGGGGCAGTATTACAGAAGAGGAGGGGCAGTATTACAGAGGATAAGGGGCAGTATTACAGAAGAGGAGGGGCAGTATTACAGAGGATAAGGGGCAGTATTACAGAAGAGGAGGGACAGTATTACAGAGGATAAGGGGCAGTATTACGGAAGAGGAGGGGCAGTATTACGGAAGAGGAGGGGCAGTATTACAGAGGATAAGGGGCAGTATTACAGAGGATAAGGGGCAGTATTACAGAAGAGGAGGGGCAGTGTTACAGAGGATAAGGGGCAGTGTTACAGAAGAGGAGGGGCAGTGTTACAGAGGATAAGGGGCAGTATTACAGAAGAGGAGGGGCTGTATTACAGAGGATAAGGGGCAGTATTACAGAGGATAAGGGGCAGTATTACAGAAGAGGAGGGGCAGTATCACAGAAGAGGAGGGGCAGTATTACAGAAGAGGAGGGGCAGTGTTACAGAGGATAAGGGGCAGTATTACAGAAGAGGAGGGGCAGTATTGCAGAGGATAAGGGGCAGTATTACAGAGGATAAGGGGCAGTATTATAGAAGAGGAGGGGCAGTGTTACAGAGGATAAGGGGCAGTATTACAGAGGATAAGGGGCAGTATTACAGAAGAGGAGGGGCAGTGTTACAGAGGATAAGGGGCAGTGTTACAGAAGAGGAGGGGCAGTGTTACAGAGGATAAGGGGCAGTATTACAGAAGAGGAGGGGCAGTGTTATAGAAGAGGAGGGGCAGTATCACAGAGGATAAGGGGCAGTATTACAGAGGATAAGGGGCAGTATTACAGAAGAGGAGGGGCAGTATTACAGAAGAGGAGGGGCAGTGTTATAGAAGAGGAGGGGCAGTATCACAGAGGATAAGGGGCAGTGTTACAGAGGATAAGGGGCAGTATTACAGAAGAGGAAGGGCAGTATTACAGAGGATAAGGGGCAGTGTTACAGAGGATAAGGGGCAGTGTTACAGAAGAGGAGGGGCAGTATTACAGAAGAGGAGGGGCAGTGTTACAGAAGAGGAGGGGGCGGTATTACAGAGGATAAGGGGCAGTATTACAGAAGAGGAGGGGCGGTATTACAGAAGAGGAGGGGCAGTATTACAGAGGATAAGGGGCAGTATTACAGAGGATAAGGGGCAGTATTACAGAAGAGGAGGGGCAGTGTTACAGAGGATAAGGGGCAGTATTACAGAGGATAAGGGGCAGTGTTACAGAGGATAAGGGGCAGTATCACAGAAGAGGAGGGGCAGTATTACAGAAAAGGAGGGGCAGTGTTACAGAAGAGGAGGGGCAGTGTTACAGAGGATAAGGGGCAGTATTACAGAAGAGGAGGGGTAGTGTTACAGAGGATAAGGGGCGGTATTACAGAAGAGGAGGGGTAGTGTTACAGAGGATAAGGGGCAGTATTACAGAAGAGGAGGGGTAGTGTTACAGAGGATAAGGGGCAGTATTACAGAAGAGGAGGGGCAGTGTTACAGAGGATAAGGGGCAGTGTTACAGAGGATAAGGGGCAGTATTACAGAAGAGGAGGGGCGGTATTACAGAAGAGGAGGGGCAGTGTTACAGAGGATAAGGGGCAGTGTTACAGAGGATAAGGGGCAGTATTACAGAAGAGGAGGGGCAGTATTACAGAGGATAAGGGGCAGTATTACAGAGGATAAGGGGCAGTATTACAGAAGAGGAGGGGCAGTATTACAGAGGATAAGGGGCAGTATTACAGAAGAGGAGGGGCAGTATTACAGAGGATAAGGGGCAGTATTACAGAAGAGGAGGGGCAGTGTTACAGAAGAGGAGGGGCAGTATTACAGAAGAAGAGGGGCAGTATTACAGAGGATAATGGGCAGTATTACAGAGGATAAGGGGCAGTATTACAGAAGAGGAGGGGCAGTGTTACAGAGGATAAGGGGCAGTGTTACAGAGGATAAGGGGCAGTGTTACAGAAGAGGAGGGGCAGTGTTACAGAGGATAAGGGGCAGTATTACAGAAGAGGAGGGGCAGTGTTACAGAGGATAAGGGGCAGTGTTACAGAAGAGGAGGGGCAGTGTTACAGAGGATAAGGGGCAGTATTACAGAAGAGGAGGGGCAGTATTACAAAGGATAAGGGGCAGTATTACAGAGGATAAGGGGCAGTATTACAGAAGAGGAGGGGCAGTATCACAGAAGAGGAGGGGCAGTATTACAGAAGAGGAGGGGCAGTGTTACAGAGGATAAGGGGCAGTATTACAGAAGAGGAGGGGCAGTATTGCAGAGGATAAGGGGCAGTATTACAGAGGATAAGGGGCAGTATTACAGAAGAGGAGGGGCAGTGTTACAGAAGAGGAGGGGCAGTGTTACAGAGGATAAGGGGCAGTATTACAGAAGAGGAGGGGCAGTGTTACAGAGGATAAGGGGCAGTGTTACAGAGGATAAGGGGCAGTATTACAGAAGAGGAGGGGCAGTATTACAGAGGATAAGGGGCAGTATTACAGAGGATAAGGGGCAGTATTACAGAAGAGGAGGGGCAGTGTTACAGAGGATAAGGGGCAGTGTTACAGAAGAGGAGGGGCAGTGTTACAGAAGAGGAGGGGTAGTGTTACAGAGGATAAGGGGCAGTATTACAGAAGAGGAGGGGCAGTATTACAGAGGATAAGGGGCAGTATTACAGAAGAGGAGGGGCAGTGTTACAGAAGAGGAGGGGCAGTATTACAGAAGAAGAGGGGCAGTATTACAGAGGATAATGGGCAGTATTACAGAAGAGGAGGGGCAGTATTACGGAAGAGGAGGGGCAGTATTACAGAAGAGGAGGGGTAGTGTTCCAGAAGAGGAGGGGCGGTATTACAGAAAAGGAGGGGCAGTATTACAGAAGAGGAGGGGCAGTATTACAGAAGAGGAGGGGCAGTATTACAGAGGATAAGAGGGAAGTATTACAGAGGATAAGGGGCAGTATTACAGAAGAGGAGGGGCAGTATTACGGAAGAGGAGGGGCAGTATTACGGAAGAGGAGGGGCAGTATTACGGAAGAGGAGGGGCAGTATTGCAGAGGATAAGGGGCAGTATTACAGAAGAGGAGGGGCAGTATTACAGAGGATAAGGGGCAGTATTACAGAAGAGGAGGGGCAGTATTACAGAGGATAAGGGGCAGTATTACAGAAGAGGAGGGGCAGTATTACAGAGGATAAGGGGCAGTATTACAGAAGAGGAGGGGCAGTATTACAGAGGATAAGGGGCAGTATTACAGAAGAGGAGGGGCAGTATTACGGAAGAGGAGGGGCAGTATTACAGAGGATAAGGGGCAATATTACAGAAGAGGAGGGGCAGTATTACAGAGGATAAGGGGCAGTATTACAGAAGAGGAGGGGCAGTATTACGGAAGAGGAGGGGCAGTATTACAGAGGATAAGGGGCAGTATCACAGAAGAGGAGGGGCAGTGTTACAGAAGAGGAGGGGCAGTATTACAGAAGAGGAGGGGCAGTATTACAGAGGATAAGGGGCAGTATCACAGAGGATAAGGGGCAGTATTACAGAAGAGGAGGGGCAGTGTTACAGAGGATAAGGGGCAGTATCACAGAAGGGGATGGGCAGTATTACAGAGGATAAGGGGCAGTATCACAGAGGATAAGGGGCAGTATTACAGAAGAGAAGGGGCAGTGTAACAGAGGATAAGGGGCAGTATTACAGAAGGGGATGGGCAGTATTACAGAGGATAAGGGGCAGTATCACAGATGATAAGAGGCAGTATTACAGAAGAGGAGGGGCAGTATTACAGAGGATAAGGGGCAGTATTACAGAAGGGGAGGGGCAGTATTACAGAGGATAAGGGGCAGTATTACAGAAGAGGAGGGGCAGTGTTACAGAGGATAAGGGGCAGTATCACAGAAGAGGAGGGGCAGTATTACAGAAGAGGAGGGGCAGTGTTACATAGGATAAGGGGCAGTATTACAGAAGAGGAGGGGCAGTGTTACAGAGGATAAGGGGCAGTATTACAGAAGAGTAGGGGCAGTATTACGGAAGAGGAGGGGCAGTATTACAGAGGATAAGGGGCAGTATCACAGAAGAGGAGGGGCAGTGTTACAGAAGAGGAGGGACAGTATTACAGAAGAGGAGGGGCAGTGTCACAGAAGAGGAGGGGCAGTGTTACAGAAGAGGAGGGACAGTATTACAGAAGAGGAGGGGCGGTATTACAGAAGAGGAGGGGCAGTGTTACAGAGGATAAGGGGCAGTATTACAGAAGAGGAGGGGCAGTATTACACAAGAGGGGGGGGGCAGTATTACAGAGGATAAGGGGCAGTATTACAGAGGATAAGGGGCAGTATTACAGAAGAGGAGGGGCAGTATTACAGAGGATAAGGGGCAGTATTACAGAAGAGGAGGGGCAGTATTACAGAGGATAAGGGGCAGTATTACAGAAGAGGAGGGGCAGTATTACGGAAGAGGAGGGGCAGTATTACAGAGGATAAGGGGCAGTATCACAGAAGAGGAGGGGCAGTGTTACAGAAGAGGAGGGACAGTATTACAGAAGAGGAGGGGCGGTATTACAGAAGAGGAGGGGCAGTGTTACAGAGGATAAGGGGCAGTGTTACAGAAGAGGAGGGGCAGTATTACAGAAGATAAGGGGCGGTATTACAGAAGAGGAGGGGCAGTGTTACAGAGGATAAGGGGCAGTATCACAGAAGAGGAGGGGCAGTGTTATAGAAGAGGAGGGGCAGTGTTACAGAAGAGGAGGAGCAGTATTACAGAAAAGGAGGGGCAGTGTTACAGAAGAGGAGGGGCAGTGTTACAGAAAAGGAGGGGCAGTGTTACAGAAGAGGAGGAGCCATATTACGGAAGAGGAGGGGCAGTATTACAGAAGAGGAGGGGGCGGTATTACGGAAGAGGAGGGGCAGTATTACAGAAGAGGAGGGGCAGTATTACGGAAAAGGAGGGGCAGTATTACAGAGGATAAGGGGCAGTATTAAAGAGGATAAGGGGCAGTATCACAGAAGAGGAGGGGCAGTATTACAGAAGAGGAGGGGCAGTATCACAGAAGAGGAGGGGCAGTATCACAGAAGAGGAGGGGCAGTATTACAGAGGATAAGGGGCAGTATTACAGAAGAGGAGGGGCAGTGTTACAGCGGATAAGGGGCAGTATTACAGAAGAGGAGGGGCAGTATTACAGAGGATAAGGGGCATTATTACAGAGGATAAGGGGCAGTATTACAGAAGAGGAGGGGCAGTGTTACAGAGGATAAGGGGCAGTATCTTAGAAGAGGAGGGGCAGTATTACAGAAGAGGAGGGGCGGTATTACAGAAGAGAGGGGGCAGTATTACAGAAGAGGAGGGGCAGTATTACAGAAGAGAGGGGGCAGTATTACAGAAAAGGAGGGGCAGTATTACAGAAAAGTAGGGGCAGTGTTACAGAAGAGGAGGGGCAGTGTTACAGAAAAGGAGGGGCAGTGTTACAGAGGATAAGGGGCAGTATTACAGAAGAGGAGGGGCAGTATTACAGAGGATAAGGGGCAGTATTACAGAGGATAAGGGGCAGTGTTACAGAGGATAAGGGGCAGTATCACAGAAGAGGAGGGGCAGTATTACAGAAAAGGAGGGGCAGTGTTACAGAAGAGGAGGGGCAGTGTTACAGAAAAGGAGGGGCAGTGTTACAGAAGAGGAGGGGCGGTATTATGGAAGAGGAGGGGCAGTATTACAGAAGAGGAGGGGCGGTATTACGGAAGAGGAGGGGCAGTGTTACAGAAGAGGAGGGGCAGTATTACGGAAGAGGAGGGGCAGTGTTACAGAAGAGGAGGGGCAGCATTACGGAAGAGGAGGGGCAGTATTACAGAAGAGGAGGGGCGGTATTACGGAAGAGGAGGGGCAGTATTAAAAGAAGATGAGGGGCAGTATTACAGAAGAGGAGGGGCAGTATTACGGAAGAGGAGGGGCAGTATTACAGAAGAGGAGGGGCAGTATTGCGGAAGAGGAGGGGCGGTATTACAGAAGAGGAGGGGCAGTATTACGGAAGAGGAGGGGTGGTATTACAGAAGAGGAGGGGCAGCATTACGGAAGAGGAGGGGCAGTATTACAGAAGAGGAGGGGCAGTATTGCGGAAGAGGAGGGGCGGTATTACAGAAGAGAAGGGGCAGTATTACGGAAGAGGAGGGGTGGTATTACAGAAGAGGAGGGGCAGTATTACGGAAGAGGAGGGGCAGTATTACAGAAGAGGAGGGGCAGTATTGCGGAAGAGGAGGGGCGGTATTACAGAAGAGGAGGGGCAGTATTACGGAAGAGGAGGGGTGGTATTACAGAAGAGGAGGGGCAGCATTACGGAAGAGGAGGGGCAGTATTACAGAAGAGGAGGGGCAGTATTGCGGAAGAGGAGGGGCGGTATTACAGAAGAGAAGGGGCAGTATTACGGAAGAGGAGGGGTGGTATTACAGAAGAGGAGGGGCAGTATTACGGAAGAGGAGGGGCAGTATTACAGAAGAGGAGGGGCAGTATTGCGGAAGAGGAGGGGCGGTATTACAGAAGAGGAGGGGCAGTATTACGGAAGAGGAGGGGCAGTATTACAGAAGAGGAGGGGCAGTATTATAGAAGATAATGGGCAGGGGTAGTCTATTTTGGAGAAGATCAGGTGTCCATGGTGGTGGCGTATGTTACATCACTATAACTGTTCTGGTGTTCGCTGTTAATGTGTGTGCATGCTCTGCTATAGCGAGATACTGGGTAGGTGGAGGCTGGTTTGGGGCAGTTGTTACAGACAGGACTCGGAGAAACATGGAAGAAAGTTGTCTCTGATCCTGCAGGGTGGGTTCCTAACACAACATTAGAGTATGCACTGGTCTCTAGAGTGACCCAGAATACGGGAGACCCAACAGTCACCAGCATTTATTGGAGCCGAGCAAGAAGGACACTATATAGACAAAGACAAAGTTGGGGTAGTTGTATGAGCAGAGCAAGAGATCCAAAAATTCTTATACTTTTTTGGGAAAACATGATATTTTCAGGCCGTTTTTGCTTCTGGTAACGTAAAATCTTGGTGTCCAGCTGGAGGCGGCTCGCCATTTTTGAAATCCTCCCGGTAATGGATGTATTGATTTCTATCCTCCTTTCATTTACCTACTAATTTGCACACTAATATTTCTAGAGTCTCCAGGGATGGCAGAGCCAGCGCTTTTTCCAATAACACTATTGAAATATTTAACAATGCATTTCACACCTTCAGACATTGAGCTCCGGTAAGCCGGGGCCCCTGACCTTTTGTTTTATTCATAATGCTCAGTGTATTCCTCTGTATTAATCTCAGCGAGAGAGAAATCTGGGCTGAAGGTGGACGTCTACGAGACGAGACCTCAGCCCTCAAACACTGTCCAGCGCTTTCTCCCTAGATTCACATTCATTCTCATTTACAAACATGTTGCCGCTTCCTACACTATGTAGCCTTTAATGAGGACATGTATCACAATCATTGTGTCTTCTCCCAGGACGGGATACAGTATTTACAGATGTCTTGTATCATTCACCCCAAGACTGCAGAACTTTCCTAACCCATAGGTCAATGCATTGGGGTCATCGTAATTTATAGACCAGATAAAGAAACACAGTGCACTACTATATGGACACCAGTAATGCACTTTATATAGGCAATGCAGAATATATAATGAGATAATTATGTGCTATTATCTGGGGGTCTTAAAAAAAACGCAGACCTTAGAAAAGCTTATAATAAAGACCCCAGATCATAAAATAGCTTATAAAACAGACCTCAGAGCAGGTATTAGCTCATCATACAGACCCCAGACCAGGGAATATCTCATCATACAGACCCCAGACCAGGGAATAGCTCATCATACAGACCCAGACCAGAGAAAAGCTCATCATACAGACCCAGACCAGGGAATAGCTCATCATACAGACCCCAGAGCAGAGAATAGCTCATCATACAGACCCCAGAGCAGAGAATAGCTCATCATACAGACCCCAGACCAGGGAATAGCTCATCATACAGACCCCAGACCAGGGAATAGCTCATCATACAGACCCCAGACCAGAGAATAGCTCATCATACAGACCTCAGACTAGAGAATAACTCATCATACAGACCCAGACCAGGGAATAGCTCATCATACAGACCCAGACCAGAGAATAGCTCATCATACAGACCCCAGACCAGGGAATAGCTCATCATACAGACCCAGACCAGAGAATAGCTCATCATACAGACCCCAGACCAGGGAATAGCTCATCATACAGACCCAGACCAGAGAATAGCTCATCATACAGACCCCAGACCAGGGAATAGCTCATCATACAGACCCCAGACCAGAGAATAGCTCATCATACAGACCTCAGACTAGAGAATAACTCATCATACAGACCCAGACCAGGGAATAGCTCATCATACAGACCCCAGACCAGGGAATAGCTCATCATACAGACCCAGACCAGAGAATAGCTCATCATACAGACCCCAGACCAGGGAATAGCTCATCATACAGACCCAGACCAGGGAATAGCTCATCATACAGACCCAGACCAGAGAATAGCTCATCATACAGACCCCAGACCAGGGAATAGCTCATCATACAGACCCAGACCAGAGAATAGCTCATCATACAGACCCCAGACCAGGGAATAGCTCATCATACAGACCCAGACCAGGGAATAGCTCATCATACAGACCCAGACCAGAGAATAGCTCATCATACAGACCCCAGAGCAGAGAATAGCTCATCATACAGACCCCAGACCAGGGAATAGCTCATCATACAGACCCCAGAGCAGAGAGTAGCTCATCATACAGACCTCAGACTAGAGAATAGCTCATCATACAGACCCAGACCAGGGAATAGCTCATCATACAGACCCCAGAGCAGAGAATAGCTCATCATACAGACCCCAGAGCAGAGAATAGCTCATCATACAGACCCCAGACCAGGGAATAGCTCATCATACAGACCTCAGACTAGAGAATAACTCATCATACAGACCCAGACCAGGGAATAGCTCATCATACAGACCCCAGACCAGAGAATAACTCATCATACAGACCCCAGACTAGATAATAACTCATCATACAGACCCCAGACCAGGGAATAGCTCATCATACAGACCCCAGACCAGAGAATAACTCATCATACAGACCCCAGACCAGAGAATAACTCATCATACAGACCTCAGACCAGAGAATAACTCATCATACAGACCCAGACCAGGGAATAGCTCATCATACAGACCCAGACCAGGGAATAGCTCATCATACAGACCCCAGACCAGAGAATAGCTCATCATACAGACCCCAGACCAGGGAATAGCTCATCATACAGACCCCAGACCAGAGAATAGCTCATCATACAGACCCAGACCAGGGAATAGCTCATCATACAGACCCAGACCAGAGAATAGCTCATCATACAGACCCCAGACCAGAGAATAGCTCATCATACAGACCCAGACCAGGGAATAGCTCATCATACAGACCCCAGAGCAGAGAATAGCTCATCATACAGACCCCAGAGCAGAGAATAGCTCATCATACAGACCCCAGACCAGGGAATAGCTCATCATACAGACCTCAGACTAGAGAATAACTCATCATACAGACCCAGACCAGGGAATAGCTCATCATACAGACCCCAGACCAGAGAATAACTCATCATACAGACCCCAGACTAGATAATAACTCATCATACAGACCCCAGACCAGGGAATAGCTCATCATACAGACCCCAGACCAGAGAATAACTCATCATACAGACCCCAGACCAGAGAATAACTCATCATACAGACCTCAGACCAGAGAATAACTCATCATACAGACCCAGACCAGGGAATAGCTCATCATACAGACCTCAGACCAGAGAGTAGCTCATCATACAGACCCCAGACCAGGGAATAGCTCATCATACAGACCCCAGACCAGAGAATAGCTCATCATACAGACCCCAGACCAGGGAATAGCTCATCATACAGACCCCAGACCAGAGAATAGCTCATCATACAGACCCAGACCAGGGAATAGCTCATCATACAGACCCAGACCAGAGAATAGCTCATCATACAGACCCAGACCAGAGAATAGCTCATCATACAGACCCCAGACCAGAGAATAGCTCATCATACAGACCCAGACCAGGGAATAGCTCATCAAACAGACCCCAGAGCAGAGAATAGCTCATCATACAGACCCCAGAGCAGAGAATAGCTCATCATACAGACCCCAGACCAGGGAATAGCTCATCATACAGACCCCAGACCAGAGAATAGCTCATCATACAGACCCAGACCAGGGAATAGCTCATCATACAGACCCAGACCAGAGAATAGCTCATCATACAGACCCCAGACCAGAGAATAGCTCATCATACAGACCCAGACCAGGGAATAGCTCATCATACAGACCCCAGAGCAGAGAATAGCTCATCATACAGACCCAGACCAGGGAATAGCTCATCATACAGACCCAGACCAGAGAATAGCTCATCATACAGACCCCAGAGCAGAGAATAGCTCATCATACAGACCCCAGAGCAGAGAATAGCTCATCATACAGACCCCAGACCAGGGAATAGCTCATCATACAGACCCCAGACCAGAGAATAGCTCATCATACAGACCCAGACCAGGGAATAGCTCATCATACAGACCCAGACCAGAGAATAGCTCATCATACAGACCCCAGACCAGAGAATAGCTCATCATACAGACCCAGACCAGGGAATAGCTCATCATACAGACCCCAGAGCAGAGAATAGCTCATCATACAGACCCAGACCAGGGAATAGCTCATCATACAGACCCAGACCAGAGAATAGCTCATCATACAGACCCCAGACCAGAGAATAGCTCATCATACAGACCCAGACCAGGGAATAGCTCATCATACAGACCCCAGAGCAGAGAATAGCTCATCATACAGACCCCAGAGCAGAGAATAGCTCATCATACAGACCCCAGACCAGGGAATAGCTCATCATACAGACCTCAGACTAGAGAATAACTCATCATACAGACCCAGACCAGGGAATAGCTCATCATACAGACCCCAGACCAGAGAATAACTCATCATACAGACCCCAGACTAGATAATAACTCATCATACAGACCCCAGACCAGGGAATAGCTCATCATACAGACCCCAGACCAGAGAATAACTCATCATACAGACCCCAGACCAGAGAATAACTCATCATACAGACCTCAGACCAGAGAATAACTCATCATACAGACCCAGACCAGGGAATAGCTCATCATACAGACCCCAGACCAGAGAATAACTCATCATACAGACCCCAGACCAGAGAATAACTCATCATACAGACCTCAGACCAGAGAATAACTCATCATACAGACCCAGACCAGGGAATAGCTCATCATACAGACCCAGACCAGGGAATAGCTCATCATACAGACCCAGACCAGAGAGTAGCTCATCATACAGACCCCAGACCAGGGAATAGCTCATCATACAGACCCAGACCAGAGAATAGCTCATCATACAGACCCCAGACCAGAGAATAGCTCATCATACAGACCCAGACCAGGGAATAGCTCATCATACAGACCCCAGAGCAGAGAATAGCTCATCATACAGACCCCAGAGCAGAGAATAGCTCATCATACAGACCCCAGACCAGGGAATAGCTCATCATACAGACCTCAGACTAGAGAATAACTCATCATACAGACCCAGACCAGGGAATAGCTCATCATACAGACCCCAGACCAGAGAATAACTCATCATACAGACCCCAGACTAGATAATAACTCATCATACAGACCCCAGACCAGGGAATAGCTCATCATACAGACCCCAGACCAGAGAATAACTCATCATACAGACCCAGACCAGAGAATAACTCATCATACAGACCTCAGACCAGAGAATAACTCATCATACAGACCCAGACCAGGGAATAGCTCATCATACAGACCCAGACCAGGGAATAGCTCATCATACAGACCCAGACCAGAGAGTAGCTCATCATACAAACCCCAGACCAGGGAATAGCTCATCATACAGACCCAGACCAGAGAATAGCTCATCATACAGACCCCAGACCAGAGAATAGCTCATCATACAGACCCAGACCAGGGAATAGCTCATCATACAGACCCCAGAGCAGAGAATAGCTCATCATACAGACCCCAGAGCAGAGAATAGCTCATCATACAGACCCCAGACCAGGGAATAGCTCATCATACAGACCCCAGACCAGAGAATAGCTCATCATACAGACCCAGACCAGGGAATAGCTCATCATACAGACCCAGACCAGAGAATAGCTCATCATACAGACCCCAGACCAGAGAATAGCTCATCATACAGACCCAGACCAGGGAATAGCTCATCATACAGACCCCAGAGCAGAGAATAGCTCATCATACAGACCCAGACCAGGGAATAGCTCATCATACAGACCCAGACCAGAGAATAGCTCATCATACAGACCCCAGACCAGAGAATAGCTCATCATACAGACCCAGACCAGGGAATAGCTCATCATACAGACCCCAGAGCAGAGAATAGCTCATCATACAGACCCCAGAGCAGAGAATAGCTCATCATACAGACCCCAGACCAGGGAATAGCTCATCATACAGACCTCAGACTAGAGAATAACTCATCATACAGACCCAAACCAGGGAATAGCTCATCATACAGACCCCAGACCAGAGAATAACTCATCATACAGACCCCAGACTAGATAATAACTCATCATACAGACCCCATACCAGGGAATAGCTCATCATACAGACCCCAGACCAGAGAATAACTCATCATACAGACCCCAGACCAGAGAATAACTCATCATACAGACCTCAGACCAGAGAATAACTCATCATACAGACCCAGACCAGGGAATAGCTCATCATACAGACCCCAGACCAGAGAATAACTCATCATACAGACCCCAGACCAGAGAATAACTCATCATACAGACCTCAGACCAGAGAATAACTCATCATACAGACCCAGACCAGGGAATAGCTCATCATACAGACCCAGACCAGGGAATAGCTCATCATACAGACCCAGACCAGAGAGTAGCTCATCATACAGACCCCAGACCAGGGAATAGCTCATCATACAGACCCAGACCAGAGAATAGCTCATCATACAGACCCCAGACCAGAGAATAGCTCATCATACAGACCCAGACCAGGGAATAGCTCATCATACAGACCCCAGAGCAGAGAATAGCTCATCATACAGACCCCAGAGCAGAGAATAGCTCATCATACAGACCCCAGACCAGGGAATAGCTCATCATACAGACCCCAGACCAGAGAATAGCTCATCATACAGACCCAGACCAGGGAATAGCTCATCATACAGACCCAGACCAGAGAATAGCTCATCATACAGACCCCAGACCAGAGAATAGCTCATCATACAGACCCAGACCAGGGAATAGCTCATCATACAGACCCCAGAGCAGAGAATAGCTCATCATACAGACCCCAGAGCAGAGAATAGCTCATCATACAGACCCCAGACCAGGGAATAGCTCATCATACAGACCTCAGACTAGAGAATAACTCATCATACAGACCCAGACCAGGGAATAGCTCATCATACAGACCCCAGACCAGAGAATAACTCATCATACAGACCCCAGACTAGATAATAACTCATCATACAGACCCCAGACCAGGGAATAGCTCATCATACAGACCCCAGACCAGAGAATAACTCATCATACAGACCCCAGACCAGAGAATAACTCATCATACAGACCTCAGACCAGAGAATAACTCATCATACAGACCCAGACCAGGGAATAGCTCATCATACAGACCCAGACCAGGGAATAGCTCATCATACAGACCCAGACCAGAGAGTAGCTCATCATACAGACCCCAGACCAGGGAATATCTCATCATACAGACCTCAGACCAGAGAGTAGCTCATCATACAGACCCCAGACCAGGGAATAGCTCATCATACAGACCTCAGACCAGAGAATAACTCATCATACAGACCCAGACCAGGGAATAGCTCATCATACAGACCCCAGACCAGAGAATAACTCATCATACAGACCCCAGACTAGATAATAACTCTTCATACAGACCGCAGACCAGAGAATAACTCATCATACAGACCCCAGACTAGATAATAACTCATCATACAGACCCCAGACCAGGGAATAGCTCATCATACAGACCCCAGACCAGAGAATAACTCATCATACAGACCCCAGACCAGAGAATAACTCATCATACAGACCTCAGACCAGATAATAACTCATCATACAGACCTCAGACTAGATAATAACTCATCATACAGACTCCAGACCAGGGAATAGCTCATCATACAGACCCAAAAGCAGAGAATAGCTCATCATACAGACCCCAGCCCAGAGAATAGCTCATCATACAGACCCCAGACCAGAGAGTAGCTCATCATACAGACCCAGACCAGGGAATAACTCATCATACAGACCCCAGACCAGAGAATAACTCATCATACAGACCTCAGACTAGATAATAACTCATCATACAGACCCCAGACCAGAGAATAGCTCATCATACAGACCCAAAAGCAGAGAATAGCTCATCATACAGACCCCAGACCAGGGAATATCTCATCATACAGACCTCAGACCAGAGAGTAGCTCATCATACAGACCCAGACCAGAGAATAGCTCATCATACAGACCCCAGACCAGAGAATAGCTCATCATACAGACCCCAGACCAGAGAATAGCTCATCATACAGACCCCAGACCAGAGAATAGCTCATCATACAGACCCCAGACCAGAGAATAGCTCATCATACAGACCCAGACCAGGGAATAACTCATCATACAGACCCCAGACCAGAGAATAACTCATCATACAGACCCCAGACCAGAGAGTAGCTCATCATACAGACCCCAGACCAGTGAATAGCTCATCATACAGACCCCAGACCAGAGAGTAGCTCATCATACAGACCCCAGACCAGTGAATAGCTCATCATACAGACCCCAGACCAGAGAATAACTCATCATACAGACCCCAGACCAGAGAATAGCTCATCAGACAGACCTCAGACCAGATAATAACTCATCATACAGACCCCAGACCAGAGAGTAGCTCATCATACAGATCTCATACCAGATAATAACTCATCATACAGACCCCAGCCCAGAGAATAGCTCATCATACAGACCCCAGCCCAGAGAATAACTCATCATACAGACCCCAGACCAGAGAATAACTCATCATACAGACCCCAGACCAGAGAGTAGCTCATCATACAGACCCCAGACCAGAGAATAACTCATCATACAGACCCCAGACCAGAGAATAACTCATCATACAGACCCCAGACCAGAGAATAGCTCATCAGACAGACCTCAGACCAGATAATAACTCATCATACAGACCCCAGACCAGAGAGTAGCTCATCATACAGACCCCAGACCAGAGAATAGCTCATCATACCGACCCCAGACCAGAGAGTAGCTCATCATACAGACCTCAGAACAAAGAATAACTTATAATACGGACTCCCAACTAGAGAATAACTTATAAAACAGTGGATTGGTGGAGTGCCAGATATCAGACCCATATTGTTCTAAAATAAATGACCGACTCTAAGACTAGGTCATCAATACTCCATAGAACATTGGTGGCGAACCTATGGCACAGGTGCCAGAGGTGGCACTCAGATCCCTCTATATGGGCACCCTCGCCATCACCCCAGTACAGAGTTCGCCAGACAGGACCGAAGGCCTCTTCCATTCCAAGAAGGAAGCTACAATCATAGCCCAAACTTCTTCTCCTTATTTCTACTGTATTGGGGTCCTCAGGTGCCTATACAATTTAAACCTGTGAAAGAGCAGGGAGTAATAAGTTACTACTTAAATTGTCGCATTGGCACTTTGCGAAAAATATGTTGGGTTTGGTTGTAGTTTGGGCACTCGGCATCTAAAAGGTTTGCCATCACTGCCATAGAACATGGTTCTTATATATTATGTGCAAAAATGACAAACATCCAAAATAATAATCACATAACATCCCCTTTCTTTAATCTTTGGTGAATACGGCCCTTAATCCACCCTGCAGTGCCTCCGCAGGAGAAATGAGGTACTACACAGCCGCCATTGAAATCTATCAGATATCGGGGGGGGGGGGGGGTTCATAGAGAAAATGACTTCCCAGCCCCGAAGGATTTTGATCATGTCTTTCATAAAACAATTATTCAGCTCCAGACACTTCACCGTCTCGCTTTGACAGAGCAGAAAGAAGTTTGAAGAAAATGTTCCACTTGTCCCCAGCAGTAAGAGAGATAAGACTAATTCATTTTTGGTGGCGCTCTCGATTAATATAGCCATCTGCTGCGTGGTAACAATGCTAGGGACGTGGTAATTAAACCAAGGCTTTTTCATATGTTTACAATGTGCACATGTTCCAGGTACGCAGCGAGACTACGGCGAGTAAACAAAGGGTAAAAGAGGAATAACAGCGACTACAAAGGGGATCGTTATAATAAGACACCGCTAACCACTCACTAAAAATAAAGAAATTAGTGAAAGTTATATTTCTAACAATGTCTCATATCTACCAGAGAGCCTTTTCAAAATGTAAATGAGTTCTGACTACGACTACGTTAGACTTTTTGCACGGTCTTGAAATGTAATCTCCTGCCGAGCAGTTCCATTTTTTGACTAGAGACTGAATAAGGGGTCGGGGGCTCTGCATGGGGGTGGTGCTTAACAATTGTTTACTCCTATTTGTGACAGAGCAGATGGAGGGATGGAGGAGGCTCCTGCTGCAGCCAGTTATCTTAACCGCTTCCCACTACAGCCCTTTTTCGTTTTTTTTTCATTTTTCACTATAACTTTTTTACTTTTCCATGTACAGAGCTGTGTGACGGCTTATTTTGCACTTCAATATGATGGTATTTAATATTCCATGCCATGTACTGGGAAGCGGGAAAAAAATCCAAATGCAGTGAAATTGGTTAAAAAAAACACATTTGTGCCGTATTCTTGTGGGCTTGGATTTTACGTCTTTCACTGAGCGCCCCAAATGACATGTCTACTTTATTCTTTGGGTCGGTACGATTATGGGGATACCAAATTTGTATAGGTTTTATAATGTTTTTGTACATTTAAAAAAATTAAAACCTCCAGTACAAAAATTTTTGGGGGATTTTGCCGTATTCTGGCACTAATAACTATTTCATACTTTGGGGTACGGAGCTTTGGAGGGGTGTTGTTTTTTGCGGATTTTGACGACGTTTACAATGTTATCATTTTTAGGACTGTACAACCTTTTGATCACTTTTTATAGAATTTTTTATTTTCTTTTTTAAAATGGCAAAAAAGTGCCATTTCGACTTTGGGCGCGATTCTCCGTTACAGGGTTACACGCATTGAAAAACCGTTATTATATTTTGATAGATCGGGCATTTTCGGACGTGTCGATACATGATGTGTTTATGATTTTTACTGTTTATTTATATTTATATCAGTTCTAGGGAAAGGCGGGTGATTTGAGTTTAATTAATTTTAATTTTTTGGTGAATTTCTCAGGCTGCAGCAAACAGCTTTAAGGAATATTCCATGCGATCAGTCCCCTTCCTATAGGCAACGCCTCCAATGAAACGCAATATAATCTCTACAGCGAAATAACATTCTGCGCTTATTCATTTTTAGTATAATCAGCTCCGGTTCTGACTGACTGGCGTCATGTAATGGTAGAAGCAGTGAAGGGACTTGGGTATCTGGCAGTCATAACTTTGTTTTTCTGCCGACTCCTCTATAGGATTTCTTTTTTCTAGTTGTATTCATTTTTTTGTACTTTTGTGAAGCTTGTTGTACCAAATGATAACGTTAAGGGATAACAATCTGACTGGTGGGAGTCCAAAATGTTGGTAAACCCACTGGTCACAAGAACTGGGGGCCTGTTCTCACTAATAGGTGGAGTGGCATTTGTCCTGCTGCTCCATTCAATACTATTAGTGGGTGGAAAGAGCCAAGCGCTGGGTTCAGCAACCTTTAGCATTCCTATACGGAATGTATGGAGCCATAGGACCCATTATCAACTCAATGAAGGACATGTATCTTTATTTCTGCTAGTTAAATTGTCTCATTTTTGTGACTTTTGTTGTTTTTGCGACTTTTCACTGCAACTTTTGCTGTCGTTTTGCAAGTGCACCTTGGTCTGTATCTTTATTTTCCAGAGGTTCCGTGGGACTTTTCACTTATGCATCACTTTTTGGCTGTAAATCTGCACCTGGTCCAGGGCAGATGCAGAGGAAGGATTTTGTTTCATGGACCCGGTTTTAACATGTAAATTGGAATTATTTCACATGCTTTAAATGTTTAAAAGTTTGCACAGTAACCTGTTTTTTTGAAAATTAATTTTTGCATTTGCATTTTTTTTTATTTATTGGTTACTTCTAAGGGTGAGGTCACACGTGGCATTTTGGTTGCGTATTAAAATCTATTACAACAGCCGAGGAGAGGGGATTTGCTTAGTTACATTACTGTTAACATTTGCATAACTGCAATGTAAAAACATCTGTTAACGTCTACATTTACTACTGTAACTATATATACTATATATACTATCAGCTTACTATGTGTTTTGGCTTACTATAAGCTTACTATGTGTTTTGGCTTACTATAAGCTTACTATGTGTTTTGGCTTACTATAAGCTTACTATGTGTTTTGGCTTACTATAAGCTTACCATGCGTTTTGGCTTACTATAAGCTTACTATGCGTTTTGGCTTACTATAAGCTTACTATGTGTTTTGGCTTACTATAAGCTTACTATGTGTTTTGGCTTACTATAAGCTTACTATGTGTTTTGGCTTACTATAAGCTTACCATGCGTTTTGGCTTACTATAAGCTTACTATGCGTTTTGGCTTACTATAAGCTTACTATGTGTTTTGGCTTACTATAAGCTTACTATGTGTTTTGGCTTACTATAAGCTTACTATGCGTTTTGGCTTACTATAAGCTTACTATGTGTTTTGGCTTACTATAAGCTTACTATGCGTTTTGGCTTACTATAAGCTTACTATGCGTTTTGGCTTACTATAAGCTTACTATGCGTTTTGGCTTACTATAAGCTTACCATGCGTTTTGGCTTACTATAAGCTTACTATGTGTTTTGGCTTACTATAAGCTTACTATGCGTTTTGGCTTACTATAAGCTTACTATGTGTTTTGGCTTACTATAAGCTTACTATGCGTTTTGGCTTACTATAAGCTTACCATGCGTTTTGGCTTACTATAAGCTTACTATGTGTTTTGGCTTACTATAAGCTTACTATGCGTTTTGGCTTACTATAAGCTTACTATGTGTTTTGGCTTACTATAAGCTTACTATGCGTTTTGGCTTACTATAAGCTTACTATGCGTTTTGGCTTACTATAAGCTTACTATGCGTTTTGGCTTACTATAAGCTTACTATGTGTTTTGGCTTACTATAAGCTTACTATGCGTTTTGGCTTACTATAAGCTTACTATGTGTTTTGGCTTACTATAAGCTTACTATGCGTTTTGGCTTACTATAAGCTTACTATGTGTTTTGGCTTACTATAAGCTTACTATGTGTTTTGGCTTACTATAAGCTTACTATGTGTGTTGGCTTACTATAAGCTTACTATGTGTTTTGGCTTACTATAAGCTTACTATGTGTGTTGGCTTACTATAAGCTTACTATGTGTTTTGGCTTACTATAAGCTTACTATGCGTTTTGGCTTACTATAAGCTTACTATGCGTTTTGGCTTACTATAAGCTTACTATGTGTTTTGGCTTACTATAAGCTTACTATGCGTTTTGGCTTACTATAAGCTTACTATGTGTTTTGGCTTACTATAAGCTTACTATGTGTGTTGGCTTACTATAAGCTTACTATGTGTTTTGGCTTACTATAAGCTTACTATGTGTTTTGGCTTACTATAAGCTTACTATGTGTTTTGGCTTACTATAAGCTTACTATGTGTTTTGGCTTACTATAAGCTTACTATGTGTTTTGGCTTACTATAAGCTTACTATGTGTGTTGGCTTACTATAAGCTTACTATGTGTTTTGGCTTACTATAAGCTTACTATGTGTTTTGGCTTACTATAAGCTTACTATGTGTTTTGGCTTACTATAAGCTTACTATGTGTTTTGGCTTACTATAAGCTTACTATGTGTTTTGGCTTACTATAAGCTTACTATGTGTTTTGGCTTACTATAAGCTTACTATGTGTGTTGGCTTACTATAAGCTTACTATGTGTGTTGGCTTACTATAAGCTTACTATGTGTTTTGGCTTACTATAAGCTTACTATGTGTTTTGGCTTACTATAAGCTTACTATGTGTGTTGGCTTACTATAAGCTTACTATGTGTGTTGGCTTACTATAAGCTTACTATGTGTTTTGGCTTACTATAAGCTTACTATGTGTTTTGGCTTACTATAAGCTTACTATGCGTTTTGGCTTACTATAAGCTTACTATGCGTTTTGGCTTACTATAAGCTTACTATGCGTTTTGGCTTACTATAAGCTTACTATGTGTTTTGGCTTACTATAAGCTTACTATGTGTTTTGGCTTACTATAAGCTTACTATGCGTTTTGGCTTACTATAAGCTTACTATGTGTGTTGGCTTACTATAAGCTTACTATGTGTTTTGGCTTACTATAAGCTTACCATGCGTTTTGGCTTACTATAAGCTTACTATGTGTTTTGGCTTACTATAAGCTTACTATGCGTTTTGGCTTACTATAAGCTTACTATGCGTTTTGGCTTACTATAAGCTTACTATGTGTTTTGGCTTACTATAAGCTTACTATGCGTTTTGGCTTACTATAAGCTTACTATGTGTTTTGGCTTACTATAAGCTTACCATGCGTTTTGGCTTACTATAAGCTTACTATGTGTTTTGGCTTACTATAAGCTTACTATGTGTTTTGGCTTACTATAAGCTTACTATGCGTTTTGGCTTACTATAAGCTTACTATGCGTTTTGGCTTACTATAAGCTTACTATGTGTTTTGGCTTACTATAAGCTTACTATGTGTTTTGGCTTACTATAAGCTTACTATGTGTTTTGGCTTACTATAAGCTTACTATGTGTTTTGGCTTACTATAAGCTTACTATGTGTTTTGGCTTACTATAAGCTTACTATGCGTTTTGGCTTACTATAAGCTTACTATGTGTTTTGGCTTACTATAAGCTTACTATGTGTTTTGGCTTACTATAAGCTTACTATGTGTTTTGGCTTACTATAAGCTTACTATGTGTGTTGGCTTACTATAAGCTTACTATGTGTTTTGGCTTACTATAAGCTTACTATGCGTTTTGGCTTACTATAAGCTTACTATGCGTTTTGGCTTACTATAAGCTTACTATGTGTTTTGGCTTACTATAAGCTTACTATGCGTTTTGGCTTACTATAAGCTTACTATGTGTTTTGGCTTACTATAAGCTTACTATGTGTTTTGGCTTACTATAAGCTTACTATGTGTTTTGGCTTACTATAAGCTTACTATGTGTTTTGGCTTACTATAAGCTTACTATGTGTGTTGGCTTACTATAAGCTTACTATGTGTGTTGGCTTACTATAAGCTTACTATGTGTTTTGGCTTACTATAAGCTTACTATGTGTTTTGGCTTACTATAAGCTTACTATGCGTTTTGGCTTACTATAAGCTTACTATGCGTTTTGGCTTACTATAAGCTTACTATGTGTGTTGGCTTACTATAAGCTTACTATGTGTTTTGGCTTACTATAAGCTTACTATGTGTTTTGGCTTACTATAAGCTTACTATGCGTTTTGGCTTACTATAAGCTTACTATGTGTTTTGGCTTACTATAAGCTTACTATGCGTTTTGGCTTACTATAAGCTTACTATGCGTTTTGGCTTACTATAAGCTTACTATGTGTTTTGGCTTACTATAAGCTTACTATGTGTTTTGGCTTACTATAAGCTTACTATGCGTTTTGGCTTACTATAAGCTTACTATGTGTTTTGGCTTACTATAAGCTTACTATGTGTTTTGGCTTACTATAAGCTTACTATGTGTTTTGGCTTACTATAAGCTTACTATGTGTGTTGGCTTACTATAAGCTTACTATGTGTTTTGGCTTACTATAAGCTTACTATGTGTTTTGGCTTACTATAAGCTTACTATGCGTTTTGGCTTACTATAAGCTTACTATGCGTTTTGGCTTACTATAAGCTTACTATGCGTTTTGGCTTACTATAAGCTTACTATGTGTTTTGGCTTACTATAAGCTTACTATGCGTTTTGGCTTACTATAAGCTTACTATGCGTTTTGGCTTACTATAAGCTTACTATGTGTTTTGGCTTACTATAAGCTTACTATGCGTTTTGGCTTACTATAAGCTTACTATGTGTGTTGGCTTACTATAAGCTTACTATGCGTTTTGGCTTACTATAAGCTTACTATGTGTTTTGGCTTACTATAAGCTTACTATGCGTTTTGGCTTACTATAAGCTTACTATGCGTTTTGGCTTACTATAAGCTTACTATGTGTTTTGGCTTACTATAAGCTTACTATGCGTTTTGGCTTACTATAAGCTTACTATGTGTTTTGGCTTACTATAAGCTTACTATGCGTTTTGGCTTACTATAAGCTTACTATGCGTTTTGGCTTACTATAAGCTTACTATGTGTTTTGGCTTACTATAAGCTTACTATGTGTTTTGGCTTACTATAAGCTTACTATGTGTTTTGGCTTACTATAAGCTTACCATGTGTGTTGGCTTACTATAAGCTTACTATGCGTTTTGGCTTACTATAAGCTTACTATGTGTTTTGGCTTACTATAAGCTTACTATGTGTTTTGGCTTACTATAAGCTTACTATGTGTTTTGGCTTACTATAAGCTTACTATGTGTTTTGGCTTACTATAAGCTTACTATGCGTTTTGGCTTACTATAAGCTTACCATGCGTTTTGGCTTACTATAAGCTTACTATGTGTTTTGGCTTACTATAAGCTTACTATGCGTTTTGGCTTACTATAAGCTTACTATGTGTTTTGGCTTACTATAAGCTTACTATGCGTTTTGGCTTACTATAAGCTTACTATGTGTTTTGGCTTACTATAAGCTTACTATGTGTTTTGGCTTACTATAAGCTTACTATGTGTTTTGGCTTACTATAAGCTTACTATGCGTTTTGGCTTACTATAAGCTTACTATGTGTTTTGGCTTACTATAAGCTTACTATTTGTGTTGGCTTACTATAAGCTTACTATGTGTTTTGGCTTACTATAAGCTTACTATGTGTTTTGGCTTACTATAAGCTTACTATGCGTTTTGGCTTACTATAAGCTTACTATGCGTTTTGGCTTACTATAAGCTTACTATGCGTTTTGGCTTACTATAAGCTTACTATGCGTTTTGGCTTACTATAAGCTTACTATGCGTTTTGGCTTACTATAAGCTTACTATGTGTGTTGGCTTACTATAAGCTTACTATGCGTTTTGGCTTACTATAAGCTTACTATGTGTTTTGGCTTACTATAAGCTTACTATGCGTTTTGGCTTACTATAAGCTTACTATGTGTTTTGGCTTACTATAAGCTTACTATGCGTTTTGGCTTACTATAAGCTTACTATGTGTTTTGGCTTACTATAAGCTTACTATGTGTTTTGGCTTACTATAAGCTTACTATGTGTTTTGGCTTACTATAAGCTTACTATGCGTTTTGGCTTACTATAAGCTTACTATGTGTTTTGGCTTACTATAAGCTTACTATGTGTTTTGGCTTACTATAAGCTTACTATGTGTGTTGGCTTACTATAAGCTTACGATGTGTTTTGGCTTACTATAAGCTTACTATGTGTTTTGGCTTACTATAAGCTTACTATGCGTTTTGGCTTACTATAAGCTTACTATGTGTTTTGGCTTACTATAAGCTTACTATGCGTTTTGGCTTACTATAAGCTTACTATGTGTTTTGGCTTACTATAAGCTTACTATGTGTTTTGGCTTACTATAAGCTTACTATGTGTTTTGGCTTACTATGGCTTGTGTCCATGTGGATTTGAGACATTTGCAACAAAAAGTCTCAAAAAGAAGCCAAAATTTGCGCTGGCCAGGATTGGAAAAACTGTAAAGATATCACAAGAAAAAAGACAGGATCATACATAAGGCACAAAAAAAAGGCCTTCCAATTGTTTTAAAAAAAATCACCAAAGAGAGAAAAAACTATGATACATATCCCCCAATGAGTGAGAGCGGGACCCCCATACCTCCCAACATTTGTGAAAGGGAAAGAGGGACAAAATGGCGGCACGCGTAGCGTAGCCACACCCCCAGTCACTCCCTGGCCACGCCCCAAATTTTAGCCATATTATAATAATAAAAATGATCTCAATAAAAAAAAATATATATATTATCCTCATTGGGATTAGAACCCAGAACCTGCAGTGTCCATGTACAATAATGTCACAGCGCCCCAATCAACTGAGCTATAATCTCAGTGACTATCTAGGTGTAGAATTTTGGTAACTAAGAACTATGACCACTGTTACACTGTGACACAGATTTACTGCCTTGGTATATAGGGAGGGATCTTCTCAGAGATTATTGTAATTATTGAGACTATTATTATTATTATGGAGATTATTATTATTATTGAGATGATTATTATTTTTACTATTATTAATAATCATCTCCATAATAATAAAAATAATAAAATTTATAATAATAATAATAATAATAATAGTCTGAATAATTACAATAATAATCTCTGAGAAGATCCCTCTCTATATATCAGTGCATTAGTCTGTGTCACAGTGTAACAGTGGCAGATAACACTTCTTACTTACCAGAAATCCTCGGCTCTGTATCACTGGGCTTATAGCTCAGTTAGTTAAGCTCCAGTCTGCAGTGCAGAGGGTCCCAGGTTCGAATCTCAGCCTGGGCAAAACTTTATGTAATTTAATTAAATAAAGAGCTTGTGTCTGGGGAAGCCCTGGAGACCATATATGGACAGATGCTGATCTGACCTGATGACGTGGTCCCTGCTCTCTCCGCTAACCCGACACTTCTCTGAAAAGGATTCCCTCCCAATGTCTGCTCTGGGGAACCCTAGGAGATGCAGTGACCATATATGGACAGATGCTGATCTGACCTGATGACGTGGTCCCTGCTCTCTCCGCTAACCCGACACTTCTCTGAAAAGGATTCCCTTCCCGATGACTGCTCTGGGGAACCCTAGGAGATGCAGTGACCATATATGGACAGATGCTGATCTGAAGCTGATGACGTGGTCCCTGCTCTCTCTGCTAAGCCGACACTTCTCTGAAAAGGATTCCCTCCCAATGTCTGCTCTGGGGAACCCTAGGAGATGCAGTGACCATATATGGACAGATGCTGATCTGAAGCTGATGACGTGGTCCCTGCTCTCTCAGCTAAGCCCGACACTTCTCTGAAAAGGATTCCCTCCCGATGTCTGCTCTGGGGAACCCTAGGAGATGCAGTGACCATATATGGACAGATACTGATCTGACCTGATGACGTGGTCCCTGCTCTCCGCTAAGCCCGACACTTCTCTGAAAAGGATTCCCTGCCCGATGTCTGCTCTGGGGAACCCTAGGAGATGCAGTGACCATATATGGACAGATACTGATCTGAAGCTGATGACGTGGTCCCTGCTCTCTCTGCTAAGCCGACACTTCTCTGAAAAGGATTCCCTCCCGATGTCTGCTCTGGGGAACCCTAGGAGATGCAGTGACCATATATGGACAGATACTGATCTGACCTGATGACGTGGTCCCTGCTCTCCGCTAAGCCCGACACTTCTCTGAAAAGGATTCCCTGCCCGATGTCTGCTCTGGGGAACCCTAGGAGATGCAGTGACTATATATGGATAGAGATCTGACGTGATGACGTGGACCCTGCTCTCCGGCTAAGCCGACACTTCTCTGAAAAGGATTCCCTGCCCGATGTCTGCTCTGGGGAACCCTAGGAGATGCAGTGACCATATATGGACAGATGCTGATCTGACCTGATGACGTGGTCCCTGCTCTCTCCGCTAACCCGACACTTCTCTGAAAAGGATTCCCTGCCCGATGTCTGCTCTGGGGAACCCTAGGAGATGTAGTGACCATATATGGAGAGATGGTGATCTGACCTGATGACATGGTCCCTGCTCTCTGCTAAGCCCGACACTTCTCTGAAAAGGATTCCCTCCCGATGTCTGCTCTGGGGAAGCCTAGGAGATGCAGTGACCATATATGGACAGATGGACTGGTCTGTCAATCTTATCCTTCCACCTTCCTAACAGAGCCAATCAGACCTTAAAGGAACCAGTCATGCAGGACTGCAGTCAGTGTAATGTATTGTCCCTGGAGGGATTTATTACATGATTGTATTTTGTATCTTGATTGTATCTCTGATTTGGACTGATTGTATGTACTCACACTGCTGTGCTCTGTACTTGCTGCAGTCAGTGTAATGTATTGCCCCTGGAGAATGTGTAATCATATCTATGTGCATGTTGTTAGTAGCAGCAGGATTGTGAAATATGGATTTATATTCCATGACTGTAGCTTCTCAAAGTGCTGGGGGGGGGGGTCCTCACACTGCTGTGCTCTGTGCAGGCAGTGTTTTTTTTGTCCCTGTGTCCCTGAAGAGATGTGTATTCATATCTTTGTGTATGTTGTTAGTAGGAGAAGGACGGTAAAATATTTCACTACTGTGAAGCAGTCCAATGCAGAGAACTATTAGCACAGCGGTGTGAGGACACGTCCCCAGAAGCTACAATCCTGGCTCCAATTTACATGGTCTTACTTTCTAAAAGGTTCCCTTTAACCCCTTAACAACTTAGCCCTTTTTAGTTTTTTCACTTCCATTGTTCACTCCCCACCTTCAAAAATCTATAACTTTATTTTTCCACATAAAGAGCTCTGTGTCGGCTTATTTTCTGTTTAACAAATTGCACTTCATAATGACAGTATTTAATATTCCATGCCGTGTACTGGGAAGCGGGAAAAAAATTCCAAATGCTATGAAATGCTATGAAAATGCTATGAAAGCGCCCCGAATGACAGGTCTACTTTATTCTTTGGATCGGTGCAATCATGGTGGATACCAAATTTGTATAGGTTTTATAATGTTTTTATACATTTAGAAAAATTAAAACCTACTGTACAAAATTTTTTTTTAATTTTGCCATCTTCTGGCGCCAATAACTTTTTCATACTTCGGTGTACGGAGCTGGGGGTGCTGTCAATGTGTGCGACTTTTCATGGCGTTTTCATTGCTATAATTTTTAGGACTCTATGACATTTTGATCACTTTTTATTGATTTTTTATATTTTTCAAAATGGCAGAAAAGTGCCATTTTTCGACTTTGGGCGCTACTTTCCATTACGGGGTAAAACGCAGTGAAAAACCGTTATAATATTTTGATAGACCCAGCATTTTCGGACACAGCGATACCTATGCAGCAAAGACTTACCGGCTATGGAGATACTCGGCCCGCGAGCCCTCTCCATGCACCGGGACCCGGCTTGCACCGTAGTTGTACAGCACAAGTCGGGAAGCGGTTACACAGCATGGTATCAGAGCTAGAAGAGCTACTCTGCATTTTAGGTCATAGGAATTTGTAAATTACTGGATTTCTGTTGACACCCTTATTTTCTAAAAGCTTTCATAAAGTTTACGTAATTTCCAGGGTCGGCGCCAGCACTGGGCATCCTGGACAAGTGCCGGGTCCCAGACCTGCTGGGGGGGGGGGAGGTGTCCACATAAGGCTGTACATAAGGAACCCATGGAGGTGAGGGGGTGTATCTAATGAATCCATGGGGCTCTTTGGGATGATAAACTAGGGAATATTTTAGGCAACAAGAGACTGTCTTAGTTTTTCATTTTTAATGCCACCCTGTGAGTTCACTGCAGGGGGCCACTGAGGCTCTGTCACCCTGGGGGGCCACTGAGGCTCTGTCACCCTGGGGGGCCACTGAGGCTCTGTCACCCTGGGGGGCCACTGAGGCTCTGTCACCCAGGGGGCCACTGAGGCTCTGTCACCATGGGGGCCACTGAGGCTCTGTCACCCGGGGGGCCACTGAGGCTCTGTCACCCGGGGCGCCACTGAGGCTCTGTCACCCAGGGGGCCACTGAGGCTCTGTCACCCAGGGGGCCACTGAGGCTCTGTCACCCGGGGGGCCACTGAGGCTCTGTCACTCAGGGGGCCACTGAGGCTCTGTCACCCAGGGGGCCACTGAGGCTCTGTCACCCGGGGGGCCACTGAGGCTCTGTCACCCTGGGGGCCACTGAGGCTCTGTCACCCAGGGACCTACTGATACCCGGAATGATTTCTCTCTCACAGACTTTAAATTGTACGAACCTTTACTTTGCAGATGTTAACGGCAAATCTTAACTTTTCTCTTCAGTTGTGACCTCTGTGAAGCCATATTTGGATTTTTTGCTGACGCTTTCCGTGGATATCCGCAGAGAGCGTCTCTTACCGGTTCTATCCCTAATATAAGGGCGTCTATACACGCTCCAGCAGGAAACTCTGCAGATATATATGAGTATTGACTAGCAGCGCTCTCCTGACAGACGCCACGTGAGACAAAGTTGCAGGTTACTTGTCATATGTTGCAGATATTATTCGCCCCGGATCCGCTAATGTCTTCCAGTGTCCCCGGCTGTGACATAAAACTCAAACGCGTTCCTTTAAATGGATTCCCGCCAGCTTCCTATTTTCTTGGGGGGGTGAGGGGGTTGGATATAATTTGTCCTTAACGGAATCGGTCTCTGAGGTGCATTTCAAGGCAACAATTATAGGCTGCGGTTTCTTAATCGCGCTCCATTGTGGAGGAGCACAAGTTACATTATTTCCAGGCACAAATCAGGAGGCAATTACTGTTCTGTGTTTATTAACATATTTCCCCATGTGCGGCTGCACTTTCATAATCTGCTATTAAAGTCTTATCATATGGATTATTTATGTGGTGTAATAATTAGAGCAGAGATTTATGGCCCCTAAAAGGAGTTGGGGGCTTCAGAGTACACCACGTCCAGGTATCTCCCAGAGCTCGGACCGCCAACGTCCTCCATATCACGGAGGTTTTAGAGGAAAATCATTGGTAATTGCTTCATATAAAAGGGTATAATCAGCATCACCCCCTTAATAAATACATTCAGTGCGGACTTAACCCCTTCAGAATACAAGCGTTCTCTCTATATGTCAGCCTGTAGTTTGTCAATGGGGCATTATAACTGTGAGGGGGACCGCTCCGACTGGGGTATTATGTGAGGAGCTTCAATGAGAAAATTATATTCAGAGGGATTGGAGGGATTTGGCTTTGAAATATCAAGAACAAATTTGTGATCGTGTTCTGTTAATACACAGAAAACCAGTGTGTCCTAAAAGACTAGGAAATATGCAAATAAGTTTTCCAGGATGGGATAAGGAAAACCACACCTCTTTTGCTACCCTGTGAGGCAGCCCCTTTACTATCGAGCATGACTTTCAAGAAGCCTAATGACATGATGTGGGATTCAAGCCAAACCAGTATATCTAATCCAGAAGGAACACATCCCCAGCTGTAGACTGCGCTGATTTGACGTAGTTGTGTCTCTTCAGCACAGTGTAGGAGCGGTTTTACTTTAACCATCCTGGAAAACTTATTTGCATATTTCCCAGAATCCCCTAGTGGAGCAGCCTCCATGGACTTCTCCTCCCCATCTTCCATGGAGGCCGCTGCAATTTCATGTGATCAGATACACATGTTAGAGATAGATTTTTGCAAATGTGCACGACATGAAGTGCTGAAATATGAGGTGGCATATTGCATGGGGGGGAGCAAATGGGGGGACCGGCCGAGTAGGACACACCCTCTAAGACAGGTGTCGTTTAGTTAATAGGGCTCTATGGGAACCTGTCCCTAGCTGAATATGTGAAAAATGTGGTGACAGGTTCCCTTAAAGATAAATGCAGGACATGGGAAGCTCTGCTTGTTAAAGCCATATGGACATTTGCATTCCTCCTTACCCCAACCTTTCCGCAAAATTCCTAATGTGTCTTTCTAACCGGAGAACCCTATATTGTACAGATATCACCCAGCGTCCCAGTAATTTAGCACCAGGCAGCCATGTGTAAAATGAGAAAATATACAGAGGAATGAGGAATTTACAGATCTATTATTCTCCAAATAAAATTCTTTGATCAATCGCCCACAGAATTTTATCATCTGCAACATCTAATTTGTTGTGGGTAACACTTGGTTTACTGTATTGTGCTAGACTATTACCTTCCCTGCAGTACATACTTGTACATTGTAGCACTACATACTTGTACATTGTAGCAGTACATACTTGTACACTGTAGCACTACATACTTGTACATTGTAGCACTACATACTTGTACATTGTAGCACTACATACTTGTACATTGTAGCACTACATACTTGTACATTGTAGCACTACATACTTGTACACTGTAGCAGTACATACTTGTACACTGTAGCAGTACATACTTGTACATTGTAGCAGTACATACTTGTACATTGTAGCACTTTGCGTGGGTTTCCTTCGGGTACTCCGGTTCCCTCCCACACTTCAAAAACATACTGTTAGGTTGTTTAGATTGTGAGCCCCATGGGGACAGGGACCAATTTGACATGCTTTGTGCAGCGCTACGTAATCTGTGTGCGCTATATAAATAAAGAATTATTATTATTATTACATACTTGTACATTGTAGCAGTATATAACTGTCCACTGTAGCACTACATACTTGTACATTGTAGCACTACATACTTGTACATTGTAGCAGTATATAACTGTACATTGTAGCACTACATACTTGTACATTGTAGCACCACATACTTGTACATTGTAGCAGTATATAACTGTCCACTGTAGCACTACATACTTGTACATTGTAGCAGTATATAACTGTACATTGTAGCACTACATACTTGTACATTGTAGCACCACATACTTGTACATTGTAGCAGTATATAACTGTCCACTGTAGCACTACATACTTGTACATTGTAGCAGTATATAACTGTACACTGTAGCACTACATACTTGTACATTGTAGCACTACATACTTGTACATTGTAGCAGTATATAACTGTACACTGTAGCACTACATACTTGTACATTGTAGCAGTATATAACTGTACACTGTAGCACTACATACTTGTACATTGTAGCACTACATACTTGTACATTGTAGCAGTATATAACTGTACACTGTAGCACTACATACTTGTACATTGTAGCAGTATATAACTGTACACTGTAGCACTACATACTTGTACATTGTAGCACTACATACTTGTACATTGTAGCAGTATATAACTGTACACTGTAGCACTACATACTTGTACATTGTAGCAGTACATACTTGTACATTGTAGCACCACATACTTGTACATTGTAGCAGTATATAACTGTACACTGTAGCACTACATACTTGTACACTGTAGCAGTACATACTTGTACATTGTAGCAGTATATAACTGTACATTGTAGCACTACATACTTGTACACTGTAGCACTACATACTTGTACATTGTAGCAGTATATAACTGTACACTGTAGCACTACATACTTGTACACTGTAGCAGTACATACTTGTACATTGTAGCACCACATACTTGTACATTGTAGCACTACATACTTGTACATTGTAGCACCACATACTTGTACATTGTAGCAGCACTACATACTTGTACATTGTAGCAGTATATAACTGTACATTGTAGCAGTACATTTGTTGTACATTGAGAATTTCAAGGCCATATTACGAATCCTGCACGCTGCTCCTTACAGTAAAGTATCTGCAGAGAACATCTTTACACATCGTTTCTATACAGATTCATCTCACACAGCTATTATATTACAAAGCAGTAGGAAAGCCATGAGCCTTGGTACAACATACAAATGTCCTTGCCCCTGATGACTGAGGCAAGTCTCTGACAGCTGTATCTACAAATCATCGCTACGTCCATCTAGGTACTTGCTATATGGAGTACCCTGTGTACTTCTGTAACACATCTGCCCTGCAGCACAGAGTCATCCAGTATCCAGCTAGCAGACTTGTACTGCACCCCCAGGCACCCTCACGGCCAGCATATAGTCAGCGAGCCTAGGGAGCCAGCATACAGCATTGTATATGAAATAGCAGATTCATCTGCAGGTGTGCTGTTTGGATCCAGTCTGTGTGTGTTAGTGACACAATAATACTCTGTGTAATGTAGATGTTGGCTTTAGCAGAACTGACTGCTGCATACAGACATCCACATACACACCAGAGATGTATGTGCATGTTGTGCTTTTATCCAAATAAGGGCTGAATTAAGGGTGGTAGACTGCCTGAGTGGTGGGGGCCCTGGGGTGCGTGACCCGGGAGCCCACCCCATAATCAGCCCCTGCTCAAAATACAACTACATATATGTACTCCTTAGATATACCATACATACTCAAGTAGAAGCCTAGTTTTTCAGCACAAAAAATGTGCTGAAAACCCAAACTTGGCTTATACTCGAGTAAAAAAAAATAGGTTTTACCAGGTTTTTGTGGTAAAATTAGGGGCCTCAGCTTATACTTGGGTCGGTTTATACTCGAGTATATACGGTACATGCACATCTACCACAGACATAACTTTAATATGGGTCCGGTCGAGTATACAGGAAAATATGAGCATGCTCCATCTTGGTAGAATGGTACAGAACGGTGACACACCTATGCACCAAAGGCATCTGTGGAGACCGATATCAGTCGCATAAACGTCCCTTAGGGTCCTAAGGAGAATTTGTTAGTGGAGTATATTAGAAAAATGTTTGCAACAACAAAATGATCTGAAATGCTAGTTACTCTTTAAGCTTCCCGACAATGGCGCACCATCCGCAGTAATGAAAATTCCTGCTAGGGAAATACCCTTCCACATCACAGAATGAAGGCTGATTAGCAAATTAACCTGAATTTGTCACTCCTTAAGTGCAACGGTATAAGAGAAACGAATAAAATGCGGAGGTTCCTCCTCGCAAGCTTCCTGCGGACAAGTTAAAATTGAGCCCCAAGGAGCTCTCCTGCACGGCAGCCCATACTACTGAACTCAATGTGAAATGAAGCAAGACTGACGGAGCCGGCATACGAGAACGCAAAGCGGGTCCAAGAGCGGAGGAAACATCTAGCAGCACCCCACAGTCCTGTATCCAGTAGGATCCGTATGAGCGCCCATGCGGCGGGGCCTCCGCCATACTCTCATTTCTGCAATCTTTGCCCCGAGTCTGCCGGATACAGATGATTTCCATCCAAAAGTGAGAAGTTGTCACATTTCCATTTGGTTTCAGTGGCAGCGGAGAGGCTTTTAGCGGCCGCCCTCTGCCCCGCACAATGCATTGTCGGCTAAAACGGCCCCGGAAACCTAATAACAATAATGTGATTTGCAGCAGACGCTTCTTTATTTAATGAAAGTGGCGGCTGATTGTTTTCTGTGAGCCGCAACCTTCAGCCGGAACGTGCGCCTACGAGATAACGGGCGCACATTGTACATCACCCGGCGTGTCGCTTATCAGGGCATTAATGGATTGTATATGTTCATCTGCTGTAATTAAGAGAACAATCACGGCATCTCTACAATACACAACCTGCTCCAAACAATCTTGTCTTTTATAGAAAATGTCTCAGGCAAACAAAGAGGTGACACGGACCACGTGCCGCTTACATGTTAATGTTTTATGTGAGATTTTGCTGCAAACGTCTAAGTGCTGATATGTGGAGGAATAAGAATTGATGCACATTTTAGTGTCATTAAAACCAGATTAAATCACATTTTAGTAAAATGTTTTTATTTTCTGATTGGACAGTTTTTAAAATTTCCAGTCGATACTTCCTCCATCTTGCTCGAGATCTAGTAACAGCATTCAGTGATATGCTTTATGGCAGCCTCATAGCCATAGACAGCAATGGTCTACAGCCGACTCATTCAGCTATATGGAGTTTTCTGGATAAGCTGTGACATCATCTATTGTCAGTAGTGATGTAATGATGGGTCAGTGTTCTCTATATAGAGGTCATTGTACAGGAGGGGAGGAGATAAGCTGTGACATCATCTATTGTCAGTAGTGATGTAATGATGGGTCAGTGTTATCTATATAGAGGTCATTGTACAGGGAGGGGGAGGAGATAAGCTGTGACATCATCTATTGTCAGTAGTGATGTAATGATGGGTCAGTGTTATCTATATAGAGGTCATTGTACAGGGAGGGGGGAGGAGATAAGATGTGACATCATCTATTGCCAGTAGTGATGTAATTATAGGTCAGTGTTATCTATAAAGAGGTCATTGTACAGGGAGGGGGAAGGGGATAAGCTGTGACATCATCTATTGTCAGTAGTGATGTAATTATAGGTCAGTGTTATCTATATAGAGGACATTGTACAGGGAGGGGGAGGAGATAAGCTGTGACATCATCTATTGTCAGTAGTGATGTAATGATGGGTCAGTGTTCTCTATATAGAGGACATTGTACAGGGAGGGGGATGAGATAAGCTGTGACATCATCTATTGTCAGTAGTGATGTAATGATGTGTCAGTGTTATCTATATAGAAGTCATTGTACAGGGAGGGGGGAGGGGATAAGCTGTGACATCATCTATTGTCAGTAGTGATGTAATGATGGGTCAGTGTTATCTATATAGAGGTCATTGTACAGGGAGGGGTGGAGATAAGCTGTGACACCATCTATTGTCAGTAGTGATGTAATGATGGGTCAGTGTTATCTATATAGAGGTCATTGTACAGGGAGGGGGAGGGGATAAGCTGTGACATCATCTATTGTCAGTAGTGATGTAATGATGGGTCAGTGTTATCTATATAGAGGTCATTGTACAGGGAGGAGGGGATAAGCTGTGACATCATCTATTGTCAGTAGTGATGTAATGATGGGTCAGTGTTATCTATATAGAGGTCATTGTACAGGGAGGGGGAGGAGATAAGCTGTGACATCATCTATTGTCAGTAGTGATGTAATGATGGGTCAGTGATATCTATATAGAGGACATTGTACAGGGAGGGGGAGGGGATAAGCTGTGACATCATCTATTGTCAGTAGTGATGTAATGATGGGCCAGTGTTATCTATATAGAGGTCATTGTACAGGGAGGGGGAGGGGATAAGCTGTGACATCATCTATTGTCAGTAGTGATGTAATGATGGGTCAGTGTTATCTATATAGAGGACATTGTACAGGGAGGGGGAGGGGATAAGCTGTGACATCATCTATTGTCAGTAGTGATGTAATGATGGGCCAGTGTTATCTATATAGAGGTCATTGTACAGGGAGGGGGAGGGGATAAGCTGTGACATCATCTATTGTCAGTAGTGATGTAATGATGGGTCAGTGTTATCTATATAGAGGTCAATGTACAGGGAGGGAGAGGAGATAAGCTGTGACATCATCTATTGTCAGTAGTGATGTAATGATGGGTCAGTGTTATCTATATAGAGGTCATTGTACAGGAAGGGGGGAGGAGATAAGCTGTGACATCATCTATTGTCAGTAGTGATGTAATGATGGGTCAGTGTTATCTATATAGAGGTCATTGTACAGGAAGGGGGGAGGAGATAAGCTGTGACATCATCTATTGTCAGTAGTGATGTAATGATGGGTCAGTGTTATCTATATAGAGGACATTGTACAGGGAGGGGGGAGGAGATAAGCTGTGACATCATCTATTGTCAGTAATGACGTAATGATGGGTCAGTGTTATCTATATAGAGGTCATTGTACAGGGAGGAGGAGGAGATAAGCTGTGACATCATCTATTGTCAGTAGTGATGTAATGATGGGTCAGTGTTATATATATAGAGGTCATTGTACAGGGAGGAGGAGATAAGCTGTGACATCATCTATTGTCAGTAGTGATGTAATAATGGGTCAGTGTTATCTATATAGAGGTCATTGTACAGGGAGGGGGAGGAGATAAGCTGTGACATCATCTATTGTCAGTAGTGATGTAATGATGGGTCAGTGTTAACTATATAGAGGTCATTCTACAGGAGGGGGAGGAGATAAGCTGTGACATCATCTATTGACTGTAGTGACGTAATGATGGGTCAGTGTTATCTATATAGAGGTCATTGTACAGGGAGGGGGAGGAGATAAGCTGTGACATCATCTATTGTCAGTAGTGATGTAATGATGGGCCAGTGTTATCTATATAGAGGTCATTGTACAGAGAGGGGGAGAAGATAAGCTGTGACATCATCTATTGTCAGTAGTGATGTAATGATGGGTCAGTGTTATCTATATAGAGGTCATTGTACAGGGAGGGAGAGGAGATAAGCTGTGACATCATCTATTGTCAGTAGTGATGTAATGATGGGTCAGTGTTATCTATATAGAGGTCATTGTACAGGAAGGGGGGAGGAGATAAGCTGTGACATCATCTATTGTCAGTAGTGATGTAATGATGGGTCAGTGTTATCTATATAGAGGTCATTGTACAGGAAGGGGGGAGGAGATAAGCTGTGACATCATCTATTGTCAGTAGTGATGTAATGATGGGTCAGTGTTATCTATATAGAGGACATTGTACAGGGAGGGGGGAGGAGATAAGCTGTGACATCATCTATTGTCAGTAATGACGTAATGATGGGTCAGTGTTATCTATATAGAGGTCATTGTACAGGGAGGAGGAGGAGATAAGCTGTGACATCATCTATTGTCAGTAGTGATGTAATGATGGGTCAGTGTTATATATATAGAGGTCATTGTACAGGGAGGAGGAGATAAGCTGTGACATCATCTATTGTCAGTAGTGATGTAATAATGGGTCAGTGTTATCTATATAGAGGTCATTGTACAGGGAGGGGGAGGAGATAAGCTGTGACATCATCTATTGTCAGTAGTGATGTAATGATGGGTCAGTGTTAACTATATAGAGGTCATTCTACAGGAGGGGGAGGAGATAAGCTGTGACATCATCTATTGTCAGTAGTGATGTAATGATGGGTCAGTGTTATCTATATAGAGGTCATTGTACAGAGAGGGGGAGAAGATAAGCTGTGACATCATCTATTGTCAGTAGTGATGTAATGATGGGTCAGTGTTATCTATATAGAGGTCATTCTACAGGAGGGGGAGGAGATAAGCTGTGACATCATCTATTATCAGTAGTGATGTAATGATGGGTCAGTGTTATCTATATAGAGGTCATTGTACAGGGAGGGGGAGGAGATAAGCTGTGACATCATCTATTGTCAGTAGTGATGTAATGATGGGCCAGTGTTATCTATATAGAGGTCATTGTACAGAGAGGGGGAGAAGATAAGCTGTGACATCATCTATTGACTGTAGTGACGTAATGATGGGTCAGTGTTATCTATATAGAGGTCATTGTACAGGGAGGGGGAGGGGATAAGCTGTGACATCATCTATTGTCAGTAGTGATGTAAAGATGGGTCAGTGTTATCTATATAGAGGTCATTGTACAGGGAGGAGGAGGAGATAAGCTGTGACATCATCTATTGTCAGTAGTGATGTAATGATGGGTCAGTGTTATCTATATAGAGGACATTGTACAGGGAGGGGGAGGAGATAAGCTGTGACATCATCTATTGTCAGTAATGATGTATGATGGGTCAGTGTCATCTATATAGAGGTCATTGTACAGGGAGGGGGAGAAGATAAGCTGTGACATCATCTATTGTCAGTAGTGATGTAATGATGGGTCAGTGTTATCTATATAGAGGTCATTGTACAGGGAGGGGGAGGAGATAAGCTGTGACATCATCTATTGTCAGTAGTGATGTAATGATGGGTCAGTGTTATCTACATAGAGATCATTGTACAGGGAGGAGGAGGAGATAAGCTGTGACATCATCTATTGTCAGTAGTGATGTAATGATGGGTCAGTGTTATCTATATAGAGGACATTGTACAGGGAGGGGAGGAGATAAGCTGTGACATCATCTATTGTCATTAGTGATGTAATGATGGGTCAGTGTTATCTATATAGAGGTCATTGTACAGGGAGGGGGAGGGGATAAGCTGTGACATCATCTATTGTCAGTAGTGATGTAATGATGGGTCAGTGTTATCTATATAGAGGTCATTGTACAGGGAGGGGGAGGGGATAAGCTGTGACATCATCTATTGTCAGTAGTGATGTAATGATGGGTCAGTGTTATCTATATAGAGGTCATTGTACAGGGAGGGGGAGGAGATAAGCTGTGACATCATCTATTGTCAGTAGTGATGTAATGATGGGTCAGTGTTATCTGTATAGAGGTCATTGTACAGGGAGGAGGAGGGGATAAGCTGTGACATCATCTATTGTCAGTAGTGATGTAATGATGGTTCAGTGTTATCTATATAGAGGTCATTGTACAGGGAGGGGGAGGGGATAAGCTGTGACATCATCTATTGTCAGTAGTGATGTAATGATGGGTCAGTGTTATCTATATAGAGGTCATTGTACAGGGAGGAGGGGATAAGCTGTGACATCATCTATTGTCAGTAGTGATGTAATGATGGGTCAGTGTTATCTATATAGAGGTCATTGTACAGGGAGGCGGAGGGGATAAGCTGTGACATCATCTATTGTCAGTAGTGATGTAATGATGGGTCAGTGTTATCTATATAGAGGTCATTGTACAGGGAGGGGAGGAGATAAGCTGTGACATCATCTATTGCCAGTAGTGATGTAATGATGGGTCAGTGTTATCTATATAGAGATCTTTGTACAGGGAGGGGGAGGAGATAAGCTGTGACATCATCTATTGACTGTAGTGACGTAATGATGGGTCAGTGTTATCTATATAGAGGTCATTGTACAGGGAGGGGGAGGAGATAAGCTGTGACATCATCTATTGTCAGTAGTGATGTAATGATGGGCCAGTGTTATCTATATAGAGGTCAATGTACAGGGAGGGGGAGGGGATAAGCTGTGAAATCATGTATTGTCAGTAGTGATGTAATGATGGGTCAGTGTTATCTGTATAGAGGTCATTGTACAGGGAGGGGGAGGATATAAGCTGTGACATCATCTATTGTCAGTAGTGATGTAATGATGGGTCAGTGTTAACTATATAGAGGTCATTGTACAGGAGGGGGAGGAGATAAGCTGTGACATCATCTATTGACTGTAGTGACGTAATGATGGGTCAGTGTTATCTATATAGAGGTCATTGTACAGGGATGGGGAGGAGATAAGCTGTGACATCATCTATTGTCAGTAGTGATGTAATGATGGGTCAGTGTTATGTATATAGAGGTCATTGTACAGGGAGGGGGAGGAGATAAGCTGTGACATCATCTATTGTCAGTGGTGATGTAATGATGGGTCAGTGTTATCTGTATAGAGGTCATTGTACAGGGAGGGGGAGGATATAAGCTGTGACATCATCTATTGTCAGTGGTGATGTAATGATGGGTCAGTGCTATCTATATAGAGGACATTGTACAGGGAGGGGGAGCGGATAAGCTGGTACATCATCTATTGTCAGTAGTGATGTAATGATGGGTCAGTGTTATCTATATAGAGGTCATTGTACAGGGAGGGGGAGGAGATAAGCTGTGACATCATCTATTGTCAGTAGTGATGTAATGATGGGTCAGTGTTATCTATATAGAGGTCATTGTACAGGGAGGGGAGAGATAAGCTGTGACATCATCTATTGTCAGTAGTGATGTAATGATGGGTCAGTGTTATCTATATAGAGGTCATTGTACAGGGAGGGGGAGAAGATAAGCTGTGACATCATCTATTGTCAGTAGTGATGTAATGATGGGTCAGTGTTATCTATATAGAGGTCATTGTACAGGGAGGGGGAGGAGATAAGCTGTGACATCATCTATTGTCAGTAGTGATGTAATGATGGGTCAGTGTTATCTATATAGAGGTCATTGTACAGGGAGGGGGAGGAGATAAGCTGTGACATCATCTATTGTCAGCAGTGATGTAATGATGGGTCAGTGTTATCTATATAGAGATCATTGTACAGGGAGGAGGAGGAGATAAGCTGTGACATCATCTATTGTCAGTAGTGATGTAATGATGGGTCAGTGTTATCTATATAGAGGTCATTGTACAGGGAGGGGGAGGAGATAAGCTGTGACATCATCTATTGTCAGTAGTGATGTAATGATGGGTCAGTGTTATCTATATAGAGGACATTGTACAGGGAGGGGGAGGGGATAAGCTGTGACATCATCTATTGTCAGTGGTGATGTAATGATGGGTCAGTGCTATCTATATAGAGGACATTGTACAGGGAGGGGGAGGAGATAAGCTGTGACATCATCTATTGTCAGTGGTGATGTAATGATGGGTCAGTGCTATCTATATAGAGGACATTGTACAGGGAGGGGGAGGGGATAAGCTGTGACATCATCTATTGTCAGTAGTGATGTAATGATGGGTCAGTGTTATCTATATAGAGGTCATTGTACAGGGAGGGGGAGGAGATAAGCTGTGACATCATCTATTGTCAGTAGTGATGTAATGATGGGTCAGTGTTATCTATATAAAGGTCATTGTACAGGGAGGGGAGAGATAAGCTGTGACATCATCTATTGTCAGTAGTGATGTAATGATGGGTCAGTGTTATCTATATAGAGGTCATTGTACAGTGAGGGGGAGAAGATAAGCTGTGACATCATCTATTGTCAGTAGTGATGTAATGATGGGTCAGTGTTATCTATATAGAGGTCATTGTACAGGGAGGGGGAGGAGATAAGCTGTGACATCATCTATTGTCAGTAGTGATGTAATGATGGGTCAGTGTTATCTATATAGAGGTCATTGTACAGGGAGGGGGAGGGGATAAGCTGTGACATCATCTATTGTTAGTAGTGATGTAATAATGGGTCAGTGTTATCTATATAGAGGTCATTGTACAGGGAGGGGGAGGGGATAAGCTTTGACATCATCTATTGTCAGTAGTGATGTAATGATGGGTCAGTGTTATCTATATAGAGGTCATTGTACAGGGAGGAGGAGGGGATAAGCTGTGACATCATCTATTGTCAGTAGTGATGTAATGATGGGTCAGTGTTATCTATATAGAGGTCATTGTACAGGGAGGGGAGGAGATAAGCTGTGACATCATCTATTGTCAGTAGTGATGTAATGATGGGTCAGTGTTATCTATATAGAGGTCATTGTACAGGGAGGAGGAGGAGATAAGCTGTGACATCATCTATTGTCAGTAGTGATGTAATGATGGGTCAGTGTTATCTATATAGAGGTCATTGTAAAGGGAGGAGGAGGGGATAAGCTGTGACATCATCTATTGTCAGTAGTGATGTAATGATGGGTCAGTGTTATCTATATAGAGGTCATTGTACAGGGAGGGGGAGGAGATAAGCTGTGACATCATCTATTGTCAGTAGTGATGTAATGATGGGTCAGTGCTATCTATATAGAGGTCATTGTACAGGGGGGGGGAGGAGATAAGCTGTGACATAATCTATTGGCAGTAATGATGTAATGATGGGTCAGTGTTATCTATATAGAGGTCATTGTACAGGGAGGAGGAGGAGATAAGCTGTGACATCATCTATTGTCAGTAGTGATGTAATGATGGGTCAGTGTTATCTATATAGAGGTCATTGTACAGGGGGGGGGGGAGATAAGCTGTGACATCATCTATTGTCAGTAGTGATGTAATGATGGGTCAGTGTTATCTATATAGAGGTCATTGTACAGGGAGGGGGAGGAGATAAGCTGTGACATCATCTATTGTCAGTAGTGATGTAATGATGGGTCAGTGTTATGTATATAGAGGTCATTGTACAAGGATGGGGAGGAGATACGCTGTGACATCATCTATTGTCAGTAGTGATATAATGATGTGTCAGTGTTAGGTATATAGAGGTCATTGTACAGGGAGGAGGAGGGGAAAAGCTGTGACATCATCTATTGTCAGTAGTGATGTAATGATGGGTCAGTGTTATCTATATAGAGGTCATTGTACAGGGAGGGGGAGGAGATAAGCTGTGACATCATCTATTGTCAGTAGTGATGTAATGATGGGTCAGTGTTATCTTTATAGAGCTCATTGTAAAGGGAGGGAGAGGAGATAAGCTGTGACATCATCTATTGTCAGTAGTGATGTAATGATGGGTCAGTGTTATCTATATAGAGGTCATTGTACAGGGAGGGGGAGGAGATAAGCTGTGACATCATCTATTGTCAGTAGTGATGTAATGATGGGTCAGTGTTATCTATATAGAGGTCATTGTACAGGGAGGGGGAGGAGATAAGCTGTGACATCATCTATTGTCAGTAGTGATGTAATGATGGGTCAGTGTTATCTATATAAAGGTCATTGTACAGGGAGGAGGAGGGGATAAGCTGTGACATCATCTATTGTCAGTAGTGATGTAATGATGGGTCAGTGTTATCTATATAGAGGTCATTGTACAGGGAGGAGGAGGGGATAAGCTGTGACATCATCTATTGTCAGTAGTGATGTAATGATGGGTCAGTGTTATCTTTATAGAGCTCATTGTAAAGGGAGGGAGAGGAGATAAGCTGTGACATCATCTATTGTCAGTAGTGATGTAATGATGGGTCAGTGTTATCTATATAGAGGTCATTGTACAGGGAGGGGGAGGAGATAAGCTGTGACATCATCTATTGTCAGTAGTGATGTAATGATGGGTCAGTGTTATCTATATAGAGGTCATTGTACAGGGAGGGGGAGGAGATAAGCTGTGACATCATCTATTGTCAGTAGTGATGTAATGATGGGTCAGTGTTATCTATATAGAGGTCATTGTACAGGGAGGGGGAGGAGATAAGCTGTGACATCATCTATTGTCAGTAGTGATGTAATGATGGGTCAGTGTTATCTATATAGAGGTCATTGTACAGGGAGGAGGAGGGGATAAGCTGTGACATCATCTATTGTCAGTAGTGATGTAATGATGGGTCAGTGTTATCTATATAGAGGTCATTGTACAGGGAGGGGGAGGAGATAAGCTGTGACATCATCTATTGTCAGTAGTGATGTAATGATGGGTCAGTGTTATCTATATAGAGGTCATTGTACAGGGAGGGGGAGGAGATAAGCTGTGACATCATCTATTGTCACTAGTGATGTAATGATGGGTCAGTGTTATCTATATAGAGGTCATTGTACAGGGAGGGGGAGGAGATAAGCTGTGACATCATCTATTGTCAGTAGTGATGTAATGATGGGTCAGTGTTATCTATATAGAGGTCATTGTACAGGGAGGGGGAGGAGATAAGCTGTGACATCATCTATTGTCAGTAGTGATGTAATGATGGGTCAGTGTTATCTATATAGAGGTCATTGTACAGGGAGGAGGGGATAAGCTGTGACATTATCTATTGTCAGTAGTGATGTAATGATGGGTCAGTGTTATCTATATAGAGGTCATTGTACTGGGAGGGGGAGGAGATAAGCTGTGACATCATCTATTGTCAGTAGTGATGTAATGATGGGTCAGTGTTATCTATATAGAGGTCATTGTACAGGGAGGAGGAGGGGGAGGAGATAAGCTGTGACATCATCTATTGTCAGTAGTGATGTAATGATGGGTCAGTGTTATCTATATAGAGGTCATTCTACAGGGGGGGGGATAAGCTGTGACATCATCTATTGTCAGTAGTGATGTAATGATGGGTCAGTATTATCTATATAGAGGTCATTGTACAGGGAGGGGGAGGAGATAAGCTGTGACATCATCTATTGTCAGTAGTGATGTAATGATGGGTCAGTGTTATATATATAGAGGTCATTGTACAGGGAGGGGGAGGAGATAAGCTGTGACATCATCTATTGTCAGTAGTGATGTAATGATGGGTCAGTGTTATCTATATAGAGGTCATTGTACAGGGAGGGGGAGGAGATAAGCTGTGACATCATCTATTGTCAGTAGTGATGTAATGATGGGTCAGTGTTATCTATATAGAGGTCATTGTACAGGGAGGGGGAGGAGATAAGCTGTGACATCATCTATTGTCAGTAGTGATGTAATGATGGGTCAGTGTTATCTATATAGAGGTCATTGTACAGGGATGGGGGAGGAGATAAGATGTGACATCATCTATTGCCAGTAGTGATGTAATTATAGGTCAGTGTTATCTATATAGAGGTCATTGTACAGGGAGGAGGAGATAAGCTGTGACATCATCTATTGTCAGTAGTGATGTAATGATGGGTCAGTGTTATCTATATAGAGGTTATTGTACAGGGAGGGGGAGGAGATAAGCTGTGACATCATCTATTGTCAGTAGTGATGTAATGACGGGTCAGTGTTATCTATATAGAGGTCATTGTACAGGGAGGGGGAGGAGATAAGCTGTGACATCATCTATTGTCAGTAGTGATGTAATGATGGGTCAGTGTTATCTATATAGAGGTCATTGTACAGGGAGGGGGGAGGAGATAAGATGTGACATCATCTATTGCCAGTAGTGATGTAATTATAGGTCAGTGTTATCTATATAGAGGTCATTGTACAGGGAGGAGGAGATAAGCTGTGACATCATCTATTGTCAGTAGTGATGTAATGATGGGTCAGTGTTATCTATATAGAGGTCATTGTACAGGGAGGGGGAGGAGATAAGCTGTGACATCATCTATTGTCAGTAGTGATGTAATGATGGGTCAGTGTTATCTATATAGAGGTCATTGTACAGGGAGGGGAGGAGATAAGCTGTGACATCATCTATTGCCAGTAGTGATGTAATGATGGGTCAGTGTTATCTATATAGAGATCTTTGTACAGGGAGGGGGAGGAGATAAGCTGTGACATCATCTATTGACTGTAGTGACGTAATGATGGGTCAGTGTTATCTATATAGAGGTCATTGTACAGGGAGGGGGAGGAGATAAGCTGTGACATCATCTATTGTCAGTAGTGATGTAATGATGGGCCAGTGTTATCTATATAGAGGTCAATGTACAGGGAGGGGGAGGGGATAAGCTGTGAAATCATGTATTGTCAGTAGTGATGTAATGATGGGTCAGTGTTATCTGTATAGAGGTCATTGTACAGGGAGGGGGAGGATATAAGCTGTGACATCATCTATTGTCAGTAGTGATGTAATGATGGGTCAGTGTTAACTATATAGAGGTCATTGTACAGGAGGGGGAGGAGATAAGCTGTGACATCATCTATTGACTGTAGTGACGTAATGATGGGTCAGTGTTATCTATATAGAGGTCATTGTACAGGGATGGGGAGGAGATAAGCTGTGACATCATCTATTGTCAGTAGTGATGTAATGATGGGTCAGTGTTATGTATATAGAGGTCATTGTACAGGGAGGGGGAGGAGATAAGCTGTGACATCATCTATTGTCAGTGGTGATGTAATGATGGGTCAGTGTTATCTGTATAGAGGTCATTGTACAGGGAGGGGGAGGATATAAGCTGTGACATCATCTATTGTCAGTGGTGATGTAATGATGGGTCAGTGCTATCTATATAGAGGACATTGTACAGGGAGGGGGAGCGGATAAGCTGGTACATCATCTATTGTCAGTAGTGATGTAATGATGGGTCAGTGTTATCTATATAGAGGTCATTGTACAGGGAGGGGGAGGAGATAAGCTGTGACATCATCTATTGTCAGTAGTGATGTAATGATGGGTCAGTGTTATCTATATAGAGGTCATTGTACAGGGAGGGGAGAGATAAGCTGTGACATCATCTATTGTCAGTAGTGATGTAATGATGGGTCAGTGTTATCTATATAGAGGTCATTGTACAGGGAGGGGGAGAAGATAAGCTGTGACATCATCTATTGTCAGTAGTGATGTAATGATGGGTCAGTGTTATCTATATAGAGGTCATTGTACAGGGAGGGGGAGGAGATAAGCTGTGACATCATCTATTGTCAGTAGTGATGTAATGATGGGTCAGTGTTATCTATATAGAGGTCATTGTACAGGGAGGGGGAGGAGATAAGCTGTGACATCATCTATTGTCAGTAGTGATGTAATGATGGGTCAGTGTTATCTATATAGAGATCATTGTACAGGGAGGAGGAGGAGATAAGCTGTGACATCATCTATTGTCAGTAGTGATGTAATGATGGGTCAGTGTTATCTATATAGAGGTCATTGTACAGGGAGGGGGAGGAGATAAGCTGTGACATCATCTATTGTCAGTAGTGATGTAATGATGGGTCAGTGTTATCTATATAGAGGACATTGTACAGGGAGGGGGAGGGGATAAGCTGTGACATCATCTATTGTCAGTGGTGATGTAATGATGGGTCAGTGCTATCTATATAGAGGACATTGTACAGGGAGGGGGAGGAGATAAGCTGTGACATCATCTATTGTCAGTGGTGATGTAATGATGGGTCAGTGCTATCTATATAGAGGACATTGTACAGGGAGGGGGAGGGGATAAGCTGTGACATCATCTATTGTCAGTAGTGATGTAATGATGGGTCAGTGTTATCTATATAGAGGTCATTGTACAGGGAGGGGGAGGAGATAAGCTGTGACATCATCTATTGTCAGTAGTGATGTAATGATGGGTCAGTGTTATCTATATAAAGGTCATTGTACAGGGAGGGGAGAGATAAGCTGTGACATCATCTATTGTCAGTAGTGATGTAATGATGGGTCAGTGTTATCTATATAGAGGTCATTGTACAGTGAGGGGGAGAAGATAAGCTGTGACATCATCTATTGTCAGTAGTGATGTAATGATGGGTCAGTGTTATCTATATAGAGGTCATTGTACAGGGAGGGGGAGGAGATAAGCTGTGACATCATCTATTGTCAGTAGTGATGTAATGATGGGTCAGTGTTATCTATATAGAGGTCATTGTACAGGGAGGGGGAGGGGATAAGCTGTGACATCATCTATTGTTAGTAGTGATGTAATAATGGGTCAGTGTTATCTATATAGAGGTCATTGTACAGGGAGGGGGAGGGGATAAGCTTTGACATCATCTATTGTCAGTAGTGATGTAATGATGGGTCAGTGTTATCTATATAGAGGTCATTGTACAGGGAGGAGGAGGGGATAAGCTGTGACATCATCTATTGTCAGTAGTGATGTAATGATGGGTCAGTGTTATCTATATAGAGGTCATTGTACAGGGAGGGGAGGAGATAAGCTGTGACATCATCTATTGTCAGTAGTGATGTAATGATGGGTCAGTGTTATCTATATAGAGGTCATTGTACAGGGAGGAGGAGGAGATAAGCTGTGACATCATCTATTGTCAGTAGTGATGTAATGATGGGTCAGTGTTATCTATATAGAGGTCATTGTAAAGGGAGGAGGAGGGGATAAGCTGTGACATCATCTATTGTCAGTAGTGATGTAATGATGGGTCAGTGTTATCTATATAGAGGTCATTGTACAGGGAGGGGGAGGAGATAAGCTGTGACATCATCTATTGTCAGTAGTGATGTAATGATGGGTCAGTGTTATCTATATAGAGGTCATTGTACAGGGAGGGGGAGGGGATAAGCTGTGACATCATCTATTGTTAGTAGTGATGTAATAATGGGTCAGTGTTATCTATATAGAGGTCATTGTACAGGGAGGGGGAGGGGATAAGCTTTGACATCATCTATTGTCAGTAGTGATGTAATGATGGGTCAGTGTTATCTATATAGAGGTCATTGTACAGGGAGGAGGAGGGGATAAGCTGTGACATCATCTATTGTCAGTAGTGATGTAATGATGGGTCAGTGTTATCTATATAGAGGTCATTGTACAGGGAGGGGAGGAGATAAGCTGTGACATCATCTATTGTCAGTAGTGATGTAATGATGGGTCAGTGTTATCTATATAGAGGTCATTGTACAGGGAGGAGGAGGAGATAAGCTGTGACATCATCTATTGTCAGTAGTGATGTAATGATGGGTCAGTGTTATCTATATAGAGGTCATTGTAAAGGGAGGAGGAGGGGATAAGCTGTGACATCATCTATTGTCAGTAGTGATGTAATGATGGGTCAGTGTTATCTATATAGAGGTCATTGTACAGGGAGGGGGAGGAGATAAGCTGTGACATCATCTATTGTCAGTAGTGATGTAATGATGGGTCAGTGCTATCTATATAGAGGTCATTGTACAGGGGGGGGGAGGAGATAAGCTGTGACATAATCTATTGGCAGTAATGATGTAATGATGGGTCAGTGTTATCTATATAGAGGTCATTGTACAGGGAGGAGGAGGAGATAAGCTGTGACATCATCTATTGTCAGTAGTGATGTAATGATGGGTCAGTGTTATCTATATAGAGGTCATTGTACAGGGGGGGGGGGAGATAAGCTGTGACATCATCTATTGTCAGTAGTGATGTAATGATGGGTCAGTGTTATCTATATAGAGGTCATTGTACAGGGAGGGGGAGGAGATAAGCTGTGACATCATCTATTGTCAGTAGTGATGTAATGATGGGTCAGTGTTATGTATATAGAGGTCATTGTACAAGGATGGGGAGGAGATACGCTGTGACATCATCTATTGTCAGTAGTGATATAATGATGTGTCAGTGTTAGGTATATAGAGGTCATTGTACAGGGAGGAGGAGGGGAAAAGCTGTGACATCATCTATTGTCAGTAGTGATGTAATGATGGGTCAGTGTTATCTATATAGAGGTCATTGTACAGGGAGGGGGAGGAGATAAGCTGTGACATCATCTATTGTCAGTAGTGATGTAATGATGGGTCAGTGTTATCTTTATAGAGCTCATTGTAAAGGGAGGGAGAGGAGATAAGCTGTGACATCATCTATTGTCAGTAGTGATGTAATGATGGGTCAGTGTTATCTATATAGAGGTCATTGTACAGGGAGGGGGAGGAGATAAGCTGTGACATCATCTATTGTCAGTAGTGATGTAATGATGGGTCAGTGTTATCTATATAGAGGTCATTGTACAGGGAGGGGGAGGAGATAAGCTGTGACATCATCTATTGTCAGTAGTGATGTAATGATGGGTCAGTGTTATCTATATAAAGGTCATTGTACAGGGAGGAGGAGGGGATAAGCTGTGACATCATCTATTGTCAGTAGTGATGTAATGATGGGTCAGTGTTATCTATATAGAGGTCATTGTACAGGGAGGAGGAGGGGATAAGCTGTGACATCATCTATTGTCAGTAGTGATGTAATGATGGGTCAGTGTTATCTTTATAGAGCTCATTGTAAAGGGAGGGAGAGGAGATAAGCTGTGACATCATCTATTGTCAGTAGTGATGTAATGATGGGTCAGTGTTATCTATATAGAGGTCATTGTACAGGGAGGGGGAGGAGATAAGCTGTGACATCATCTATTGTCAGTAGTGATGTAATGATGGGTCAGTGTTATCTATATAGAGGTCATTGTACAGGGAGGGGGAGGAGATAAGCTGTGACATCATCTATTGTCAGTAGTGATGTAATGATGGGTCAGTGTTATCTATATAGAGGTCATTGTACAGGGAGGGGGAGGAGATAAGCTGTGACATCATCTATTGTCAGTAGTGATGTAATGATGGGTCAGTGTTATCTATATAGAGGTCATTGTACAGGGAGGAGGAGGGGATAAGCTGTGACATCATCTATTGTCAGTAGTGATGTAATGATGGGTCAGTGTTATCTATATAGAGGTCATTGTACAGGGAGGGGGAGGAGATAAGCTGTGACATCATCTATTGTCAGTAGTGATGTAATGATGGGTCAGTGTTATCTATATAGAGGTCATTGTACAGGGAGGGGGAGGAGATAAGCTGTGACATCATCTATTGTCACTAGTGATGTAATGATGGGTCAGTGTTATCTATATAGAGGTCATTGTACAGGGAGGGGGAGGAGATAAGCTGTGACATCATCTATTGTCAGTAGTGATGTAATGATGGGTCAGTGTTATCTATATAGAGGTCATTGTACAGGGAGGGGGAGGAGATAAGCTGTGACATCATCTATTGTCAGTAGTGATGTAATGATGGGTCAGTGTTATCTATATAGAGGTCATTGTACAGGGAGGAGGGGATAAGCTGTGACATTATCTATTGTCAGTAGTGATGTAATGATGGGTCAGTGTTATCTATATAGAGGTCATTGTACTGGGAGGGGGAGGAGATAAGCTGTGACATCATCTATTGTCAGTAGTGATGTAATGATGGGTCAGTGTTATCTATATAGAGGTCATTGTACAGGGAGGAGGAGGGGGAGGAGATAAGCTGTGACATCATCTATTGTCAGTAGTGATGTAATGATGGGTCAGTGTTATCTATATAGAGGTCATTCTACAGGGGGGGGGATAAGCTGTGACATCATCTATTGTCAGTAGTGATGTAATGATGGGTCAGTATTATCTATATAGAGGTCATTGTACAGGGAGGGGGAGGAGATAAGCTGTGACATCATCTATTGTCAGTAGTGATGTAATGATGGGTCAGTGTTATATATATAGAGGTCATTGTACAGGGAGGGGGAGGAGATAAGCTGTGACATCATCTATTGTCAGTAGTGATGTAATGATGGGTCAGTGTTATCTATATAGAGGTCATTGTACAGGGAGGGGGAGGAGATAAGCTGTGACATCATCTATTGTCAGTAGTGATGTAATGATGGGTCAGTGTTATCTATATAGAGGTCATTGTACAGGGAGGGGGAGGAGATAAGCTGTGACATCATCTATTGTCAGTAGTGATGTAATGATGGGTCAGTGTTATCTATATAGAGGTCATTGTACAGGGATGGGGGAGGAGATAAGATGTGACATCATCTATTGCCAGTAGTGATGTAATTATAGGTCAGTGTTATCTATATAGAGGTCATTGTACAGGGAGGAGGAGATAAGCTGTGACATCATCTATTGTCAGTAGTGATGTAATGATGGGTCAGTGTTATCTATATAGAGGTTATTGTACAGGGAGGGGGAGGAGATAAGCTGTGACATCATCTATTGTCAGTAGTGATGTAATGATGGGTCAGTGTTATCTATATAGAGGTCATTGTACAGGGAGGGGGAGGAGATAAGCTGTGACATCATCTATTGTCAGTAGTGATGTAATGATGGGTCAGTGTTATCTATATAGAGGTCATTGTACAGGGAGGGGGGAGGAGATAAGATGTGACATCATCTATTGCCAGTAGTGATGTAATTATAGGTCAGTGTTATCTATATAGAGGTCATTGTACAGGGAGGAGGAGATAAGCTGTGACATCATCTATTGTCAGTAGTGATGTAATGATGGGTCAGTGTTATCTATATAGAGGTCATTGTACAGGGAGGGGGAGGAGATAAGCTGTGACATCATCTATTGTCAGTAGTGATGTAATGATGGGTCAGTGTTATCTATATAGAGGTCATTGTACAGGGATGGGAGGAGATAAGCTGTGACATCATCTATTGTCAGTAGTGATGTAATGATGGGTCAGTGTTATCTATATAGAGGTCATTGTACAGGGAGGGGGAGGAGATAAGCTGTGACATCATCTATTGTCAGTAGTGATGTAATGATGGGTCAGTGTTATCTATATAGAGGACATTGTACAGGGAGGGGGAGGGGATAAGCTGTGACATCATCTATTGTCACTAGTGATGTAATGATGGGTCAGTGTTATCTATATAGAGGTCATTGTACAGGGAGGGGGAGGGGATAAGCTGTGACATCATCTATTGTCAGTAGTGATGTAATGATGGGTCAGTGTTATCTATATAGAGATCATTGTACAGGAGGGGGAGGGGATAAGCTGTGACATCATCTATTGTCAGTAGTGATGTAATGATGGGTCAGTGTTATCTATATAGAGGTCATTGTACAGGGAGGGGGAGGGGATAAGCTGTGACATCATCTATTGTCAGTAGTGATGTAATGATGGGTCAGTGTTATCTATATAGAGGTCATTCTACAGGGGGGGGATAAGCTGTGACATCATCTATTGTCAGTAGTGATGTAATGATGGGTCAGTATTATCTATATAGAGGTCATTGTACAGGGAGGGGGAGGAGATAAGCTGTGACATCATCTATTGTCAGTAGTGATGTAATGATGGGTCAGTGTTATATATATAGAGGTCATTGTACAGGGAGGGGGAGGAGATAAGCTGTGACATCATCTATTGTCAGTAGTGATGTAATGATGGGTCAGTGTTATCTATATAGAGGTCATTGTACAGGGAGGGGGAGGAGATAAGCTGTGACATCATCTATTGTCAGTAGTGATGTAATGATGGGTCAGTGTTATCTATATAGAGGTCATTGTACAGGGAGGGGGAGGAGATAAGCTGTGACATCATCTATTGTCAGTAGTGATGTAATGATGGGTCAGTGTTATCTATATAGAGGTCATTGTACAGGGAGGGGGGAGGAGATAAGATGTGACATCATCTATTGCCAGTAGTGATGTAATTATAGGTCAGTGTTATCTATATAGAGGTCATTGTACAGGGAGGAGAAGATAAGCTGTGACATCATCTATTGTCAGTAGTGATGTAATGATGGGTCAGTGTTATCTATATAGAGGTTATTGTACAGGGAGGGGGAGGAGATAAGCTGTGACATCATCTATTGTCAGTAGTGATGTAATGATGGGTCAGTGTTATCTATATAGAGGTCATTGTACAGGGAGGGGGAGGAGATAAGCTGTGACATCATCTATTGTCAGTAGTGATGTAATGATGGGTCAGTGTTATCTATATAGAGGTCATTGTACAGGGAGGGGGGAGGAGATAAGATGTGACATCATCTATTGCCAGTAGTGATGTAATTATAGGTCAGTGTTATCTATATAGAGGTCATTGTACAGGGAGGAGGAGATAAGCTGTGACATCATCTATTGTCAGTAGTGATGTAATGATGGGTCAGTGTTATCTATATAGAGGTCATTGTACAGGGAGGGGGAGGAGATAAGCTGTGACATCATCTATTGTCAGTAGTGATGTAATGATGGGTCAGTGTTATCTATATAGAGGTCATTGTACAGGGATGGGAGGAGATAAGCTGTGACATCATCTATTGTCAGTAGTGATGTAATGATGGGTCAGTGTTATCTATATAGAGGTCATTGTACAGGGAGGGGGAGGAGATAAGCTGTGACATCATCTATTGTCAGTAGTGATGTAATGATGGGTCAGTGTTATCTATATAGAGGACATTGTACAGGGAGGGGGAGGGGATAAGCTGTGACATCATCTATTGTCACTAGTGATGTAATGATGGGTCAGTGTTATCTATATAGAGGTCATTGTACAGGGAGGGGGAGGGGATAAGCTGTGACATCATCTATTGTCAGTAGTGATGTAATGATGGGTCAGTGTTATCTATATAGAGATCATTGTACAGGAGGGGGAGGGGATAAGCTGTGACATCATCTATTGTCAGTAGTGATGTAATGATGGGTCAGTGTTATCTATATAGAGGTCATTGTACAGGGAGGGGGAGGGGATAAGCTGTGACATCATCTATTGTCAGTAGTGATGTAATGATGGGTCAGTGTTATCTATATAGAGGTCATTGTACAGGGAGGGGAGGAGATAAGCTGTGACATCATCTATTGTCAGTTGTGATGTAATGATGGGTCAGTATTATCTATATAGAGGTCATTGTACAGGGAGGGGGAGGAGATAAGCTGTGACATCATCTATTGTCAGTAGTGATGTAATGATGGGTCAGTGTTATCTATATAGAGGACATTGTACAGGGAGGGGGAGGGGATAAGCTGTGACATCATCTATTGTCAGTAGTGATGTAATGATGGGTCAGTGTTATCTATATAGAGGTCATTGTACAGGGAGGGGGAGGAGATAAGCTGTGACATCATCTATTGTCAGTAGTGATGTAATGATGGGTCAGTGTTATCTATATAGAGGTCATTGTACAGGGAGGGGGGAGGAGATAAGATGTGACATCATCTATTGCCAGTAGTGATGTAATTATAGGTCAGTGTTATCTATATAGAGGTCATTGTACAGGGAGGAGGAGATAAGCTGTGACATCATCTATTGTCAGTAGTGATGTAATGATGGGTCAGTGTTATCTATATAGAGGTCATTGTACAGGGAGGGGGAGGAGATAAGCTGTGACATCATCTATTGTCAGTAGTGATGTAATGATGGGTCAGTGTTATCTATATAGAGGTCATTGTACAGGGATGGGAGGAGATAAGCTGTGACATCATCTATTGTCAGTAGTGATGTAATGATGGGTCAGTGTTATCTATATAGAGGTCATTGTACAGGGAGGGGGAGGAGATAAGCTGTGACATCATCTATTGTCAGTAGTGATGTAATGATGGGTCAGTGTTATCTATATAGAGGACATTGTACAGGGAGGGGGAGGGGATAAGCTGTGACATCATCTATTGTCACTAGTGATGTAATGATGGGTCAGTGTTATCTATATAGAGGTCATTGTACAGGGAGGGGGAGGGGATAAGCTGTGACATCATCTATTGTCAGTAGTGATGTAATGATGGGTCAGTGTTATCTATATAGAGATCATTGTACAGGAGGGGGAGGGGATAAGCTGTGACATCATCTATTGTCAGTAGTGATGTAATGATGGGTCAGTGTTATCTATATAGAGGTCATTGTACAGGGAGGGGGAGGGGATAAGCTGTGACATCATCTATTGTCAGTAGTGATGTAATGATGGGTCAGTGTTATCTATATAGAGGTCATTGTACAGGGAGGGGAGGAGATAAGCTGTGACATCATCTATTGTCAGTTGTGATGTAATGATGGGTCAGTATTATCTATATAGAGGTCATTGTACAGGGAGGGGGAGGAGATAAGCTGTGACATCATCTATTGTCAGTAGTGATGTAATGATGGGTCAGTGTTATCTATATAGAGGACATTGTACAGGGAGGGGGAGGGGATAAGCTGTGACATCATCTATTGTCAGTAGTGATGTAATGATGGGTCAGTGTTATCTATATAGAGGTCATTGTACAGGGAGGAGGAGGGGATAAGCTGTGACATCATCTATTGTCAGTAGTGATGTAATGATGGGTCAGTGTTATCTATATAGAGGACATTGTACAGGGAGGGGGAGGGGATAAGCTGTGACATCATCTATTGTCAGTAGTGATGTAATGATGGGTCAGTGTTATCTATATAGAGGTCATTGTACAGGGAGGGGGAGGAGATAAGCTGTGACATCATCTATTGTTGGTAGTGATGTAACATGGAAGTCTCTTCTGATGTAAGTGATGTAAAATCAGTGACTGCAGTAAAGGAAACCTCTACAGAATTTGTAAATGTCAATCTAATAAAAATTTCAGGATAGCAGCTGTATTAATAAATTATTAAAAATCAAAAAAAGTTATCTGCTTGTGGACTACCAGTGTAATAGTAGTAAAAAGTTACTCATTTATGTTGTATTTACCCTATATATTGTGCCACTGAAAAATGTAACCCATTCAAAAACAAGCCCCCATAGACCTTGATTGACAGAGAAATAAAAAAAAGTTACATTTCTCGGTTGCTGAGAATGGAAAAGGCAACACAGTACAGGATCCTTATGGCCAAAACAGGCAAGGTTGTTAAGGGGTTAAAGCCACGATACTCAATACAGGTCCCCATTAAGAAACCGGCAGAACAATAATACGGCTTCAATGGCCGCCCTGAGCTCATTTATCATAAAACCTTGAATGTAAATCAAACAGCCCCATTCCAATCCATAAATATCCGGTGATGGGAGAGTTACTGTACACCGCCAAAAACTGCTCAATTATTGATACCACGAATATTGACTTCAACTGCAATTTCCTCCAGGTGGAACTTACATGGAGGAAATGATCTACATTCCTTCAATTGCATTTCTTTAATACAAAATAATGCGGTTCTCAAGATCACTAAGACTTTTATATATTCCTCTCAAGGCAACAAGCGAGACATGAGACAACCTTCTATTTGATCATTTCATGCATTTCCAATGTATTGGAGTCTTTCTTCTCTCTCTGTATTAGATGAAGCTTCTTTATACTGGATTGTTGTCTACTTTAACTTCAAAAAACGACTTCAAGTGGAAAAAGAAAAGAGAAAATGTGACTTAATGCATCATCTGGAAGCTAATAATAAAGCTCTGCTCTGGGGATAGTCAGTAGTCTCATGTATAGCATAGATTACAACACACCTGTGTTCTGTAATCTATGCAGCAAATCATCTATTTATTTCTTAATTCTTCTTTTCATCTACCTACCCATCCACCCTCTCAACTAAGCATGGATCCATCCATCCATCCATCCATCCATCAGTACATCCATCCATCCATCCATCAGTACATGCATCCGTTCATCCATCAATCCATGCATACATACGTCCATCCTTCTATGCATGTGCAATGTCCTCCCACCGGGGCCTGACCTAATGGCCTGGGGGAAGTTGTAATCCCTTGGTACCTGAGTGGCTGGCTTTCGCATCTCTTAGCGCTGGACTGGACGCGGTCACCTGGTCCAGTTGTAACAGGCCTCATCAATGCCAGGCAGGTCCAGCAAGGGGATGCAAGAAGAGGGGAGACTGTGATATGATGTGTGATGTAGGGAGTAGATGGTATAGCGGAAGCCTGTGATGTTAGCAGCAGCCAGGGATTACACGTGGAGATAAGATGAAGTATATCAAGACTTCAGCGCAGACAACTCAACAGGCTGAGCTAAAGGTCCTATCTGCCAAAATGTAGCTGGTTGGATGCAGTCTGGTATAGTAAGCTCACAAGTCCAGTTTCAGGAATTTGGGGCTAGAGAAGATAGAACTGGCTGCTTGGGCAGTAAGGTTAGGTCAGGCTCTGTAAAGTAGAGTCCTGCAGGCCTGATGAAGGAAGAATATCCTCACGAAGAAGACAGCAGCAGCAGGCCTTGTGTCCTCCTAGGTGGAACTCCCAGAGAGAGAATGGGGCAGATTTACTTACCCGGTCCTGTCGCGATCCAGCGGCGCGTTCTCTGTCGAGGATTCGGGTCTTCCAGCGATTCACTAAGGTCGTGCGCCCGATGTCCACCAGGTGTCGCTGCTGCACTGAAGTCCATCAGAGTTTTCCAAATCCGTCGGGCTTTCCGACGATGGCCACCACCCCCCCCCCAATTTCCGTCGCATGCATGTCGGCGCCGATGTGACACAATCTGATCGCGTGCGCCAAAAACCTGGGGCAATTTGGCACAAACCGGTAATTTTCGGGAAACCTCATGAAAAATTGTGATTCGTGCCCTTAGTAAATGACCCCCTATATGTTAATTCCACTCAGGGTCGAGTTTCCAGGCATCCACCAATTAGGAACCTCGGGGCTGAACAGGATTGACAATGGTGAAACACACTATGGACTATGCACGATGCACTATGGACAATCTAATAGGAGCACAATATTTAGTAATGACCACATTTAACGGGCCACTACATATGCATCTGTTCAGTCATCCATCTATGCATGCATCTTTTTATCTATCCAACCATTCATTCATCCATCTTTGCATGCATATATCTTTTCATCCATCCTACACCTAAGCATGAATCCACTCATCCATCATCTATGCATCCATCCATCTATCCATGCATTCTTCTGTGTGTCCATTCATCCATCTATGCATCTGTTCATCAATAGATATGTCTGTTGATCTATCTATGCATACATCCATTAAACAATGCAACTGTTCTTTCTTCCATCCTTCTGTGCATGTATCCGTTGTCACTTCCTTCATCCATCTATGCATGCATCAGTATATCCGTTCATCTATCTGTGAAGGGAGAAATCTCAAGATTATGCTTAGTAGGCGCTTGTGTGCACAAAGTACATTTATTAACCGTTCCTCGTGTAATCACATAATTGTCTACAACTAATGTGTCTGTGTCTGAGACTGCACCCAAAGATGGCGTCGGTATCTGAGATAAGACTGGAATGTGACCACCCAGGTCTTGGTCATCTCGGATCTTCCTATCAAGACCAAAGCTGGCAACACCTACTCTTGTTTCTATATGAATTTGTGTACTTCCTTGAATAAATCAGATTTGGCGAACTCTGGAAGGTAGAACACCCCCACGGATCTTATTCCATACTTGTGTCTTGGTGGGATTTTTTCTTTGAGCTCACTCAATGGATTATATTAACCATTAGAGAACCTGACGTTGTATAAACAGAGGCAGAACTCATCGTGGCACATTCACTTACCTGGTGATGTCGCGATCCCTGATCCGGACTGTCCGACGAGGATGAAGTCCGGTGCGATTCACCAAGATCGTGCCCCCGATATCCTGTATGTGTTGCTTCCCCGCTCAGGTTCCCGGAGTTCACCATGTTCTTCCCAGTGCATGTAAGTGCATTGTCTTGCGACACAATTTAAATTTTAAATCACGCGCTCAGTCCGAATCAGTTGGATCGTCCGACGCCCACGTCCCCCAATTTGTGTCGCATGAAAGTTGGAGCGATTGCGACAAAATCCGATCGCTTGCGCCAAAAAACCCAGTTAAATGCAGCAAAATTCAGAAATAGTCGGGAAACCCGACAAAAATGCGGTCCGTGGACCCTTAGTAAATGTGCCCCATCATATCCATTTATAACAGAATAGCAGTAGGGCCAAGTTCATCATTCATATTTTCATCCGCAAAAGTACATCCGCCACCAGGATGAAGGATTGTAAACCAAGCACACTGACATACTGATGTGTGCCCCCTCTAGCAGGATACACTCTTCTTTAAGCTTCTTATGCCCTTGTTTGTAAGAAAAAAGGCTTTAAATATTATGTAAATTAGCCTGAGGGGCTCCAGTCACCATTGACACCTATGGATCACATTTGCATGATTTTAAGAAGCCCTTTTTTGTAAAAACCAGGGCATAACAAGTTACATTTAGAGCAGATCCTGCCAGAGGGGGCATACGCCTGTATGTCAGTGTGCTTGGTTTACAATCCTGATGGTAGATGTCCTTTAAGACCACATGCAGTCTCCGAGATAAATCCAACCCTTCATAGGGCTGTGTGTCAGACGATTGTGGTCAGTCCGTACAGTGTCCCCTTTCAGGCACCAACCAAAGTGCTGAGGACGGAATTAAGAGCATGTGATGCAAGGAGTCCCTGATCAACAGAACGCTGAACTGTGACAATACATCACAATGATGCTTGGTGTCCGCCTTCTTCACTGTGCTCGGTCCGTGACATCTAGCCACTGGAGATCCAGTCCTTACATAGTGACTGCAACATGGTTTCATAGATTGCCCCTTCTGTATAACAATGAAATACATTAGGATACAAAAGGTACTGTATTGATCAGGAATTGATCCAAAAGTTTTTTGGAGAATTTACTGATCACTGCATTCCACAATCCGGGTATCAGAATTTCAAACTTTTTTAGGCTTTCTTGGCAAAAGTTTTGCAATAATTAGCAATTTTAAACCTTTTGCAAAGTTGGTGGGAGAGCGGTTCTGTTTCTCTATGTTAGCGGATGAAGCCCAGATTTATTTAAAAAAAAGTAAAAAATCAACATGGGTGTGCTGAAGGGCAAATATGAGCCCTCAATTTTTGGATAATCCATGGCTGAAATAGACAATATAAATCCCTGAAACCCCTCTATTCTATTCAGGGCCAACGGAAGCTAAAATCTCAGACACTTTTTGCAATGTCTATTCGTATAAAAATGAAGAATTATTCTCCTGTGCAACAGATGAAGATGTCAAATGGCAGCGGCTGTGAAGGAAATGAGATTTAACGGCAGAGCCAAATATATTTGGAGAGGCCGAGACTGTGCGCAGGACCCTGCAGGATTCCCTCCGTGTGACTTCAATAGAAATGTCTTTTATCCTTGAAATTTGAATTAGATACAATACAATGAGATACAATGCAGCATTGTGATAGAACATACGGATGCAGGAGAATGGATACATCACGCTGTGCATGCTGGGAGATGCTCTGCTGATTAGCGTAGCATTGGGCATGTGAATAAGAATCTGCACATTATGCGGCGCACAATACAGCACAAGGAAAATACAAATCTTGGAAGACACCGAATTTAAAGGGTTTTCCCAAAACAAAATGAATAATGAGGCTAATAAATGTCTGACCACTAGTGATCAGATTGTGGGGACCCCCCTAAGGATGTGAGTGAAGATTTTGGAGACCAGTGTGTTCAATACACTATGGCCGGGGTCGCACAGGTCATAAACACTCCGGGTTAGGGATTTGCCGTATATATTTGAGTATAAGCCGACCCGAGTATAAGCCGAGACAATTTCAACACAAAAAACTGGGAAAACATATTGACTCGAGTATAAGCCGAGGGTGGGAAATGCATCGGTCACAGCTTCCCTACAGCCCCTGTAGTATACAGCCTGCCCAGCCCCTGTAGTATACAGCCTGCCCAGCCCCTGTACTATACATCCTGCCCAGCCCCTGTAGTATACAGCCTGCCCAGCCCCTGTAGTATACAGCCTGCCCAGCCCCTGTACTATACATCCTGCCCAGCCCCTGTAGTAGACAGCCTGCCCAGCCCCTGTAGTATACAGCCTGCCCAGCCCCTGTAGTATACAGCCTGCCCAGACCCTGTACTATACAGCCTGCCCAGCTCCTGTAGTATACAGCCTGCCCAGCCCCTGTAGTATACAACCTGCCCAGCCCCTGTAGCATACAGCCTGCCCAGCCCCTGTAGTATACAGCCTGCCCAGCCCCTGTAGTATACAGCCTGCCCAGCCCCTGTAGTATACAGCCTGCCCAGCTCCTGTAGTATACAACCTGCCCAGCCCCTGTAGTATAAAGGCTGCCCAGCCCCTGTAGTATACAGCCTGCCAGCCCCTGTATGATACTCCCTGCCCAGCCCCTGTAGTATACAGCCTGCCCAGCCCCTGTAGTAGACAGCCTGCCCAGCCCCTGTAGTATACAGCCTGCCCAGCTCCTGTAGTATACAACCTGCCCAGCTCCTGTAGTATACAGGCTGCCCAGCCCCTGTAGTATACAGCCTGCCAGCCCCTGTATGATACTCCCTGCCCAGCCCCTGTAGTATACAGCCTGCCCAGCCCCTGTAGTAGACAGCCTGCCCAGCCCCTGTAGTATACAGCCTGCCCAGCTCCTGTAGCATACAGCTTGCCCAGCCCCTGTAGTATATAGCCTGCCCAGCCCCTGTAGTATACAGCCTGCCCAGCCCCTGTAGTATACAACCTGCCCAGCCCCCTGTAGTATACAGGCTGCCCAGCCCCTGTAGCATACAGCCTGCCCAGCCCCTGTAGTATACAGCCTGCCCAGCCCCTGTAGCATGCAGCCTGCCCAGCCCCTGTAGTATACAGCCTGCCCAGCCCCTGTAGTATACAGCCTGCCCAGCCCCTGTAGTATACAGCCTGCCCAGCCCCTGTAGTATACAGCCTGCCCAGCCCCTGTAGCATACAGCCTGCCCAGCCCCTGTAGTATACAGCCTGCTCAGCCCCTGTAGTATAAAGCCTGCTCAGCCCCTGTAGTATACAGCCTGCCCAGCCCCCTGTAGCGTACAGTCTGCCAGCCCCCTGTAGTATACAGCCTGCTCAGCCCCTGTAGCATACAGCCTGCCCAGCCCCTGTAGTATACAGCCTGCCCAGCCCCCTGTAGTATACAGCCTGCCCAGCCCCCTGTAGTATACAGTCTGCCAGCCCCTGTAGTATACAGCCTGCCCAGCCCCTGTAGTATACAGCCTGCCCAGCCCCTGTAGTATACAGTCTGCCAGCCCCTGTAGTATACAGCCTGCCCAGCCCCTGTAGTATACAGCCTGCCCAGCCCCTGTAGTATACAGCCTGCCCAGGCCCTGTAGTATACAGCCTGCCCAGCCCCTGTAGTATACAGCCTTCCCAGCCCCTGTAGTATACAGCCTGCCCAGCCCCCTGTAGTATACAGCCTGCCCAGCCCCTGTAGTATACAGCCTGGCCAGCTCCTGTAGCATACAGCCTGCCCAGCCCCCTGTAGTATACAGCCTGCCCAGCCCCTGTAGTATACAGCCTGCCCAGCCCCTGTAGTATACAGCCTGCCCAGCCCCCTGTAGTATACAGCCTGCCAGCCCCTGTAGTATACAGCCTGCCCAGCCCCTGTAGTATATAGCCTGCCCAGCCCCTGTAGTATACAGCCTGCCCAGCCCCTGTAGTATACAGCCTGCCCAGCCCCCTGTAGTATACAGCCTGCCAGCCCCTGTAGTATACAGCCTGCCCAGCCCCTGTAGTATATAGCCTGCCCAGCCCCTGTAGTATACAGCCTGCCCAACCCCCTGTAGCATACAGCCCGCTAGCCCCTGTAGTATATAGCCTGCCCAGCCGCTGTAGTATACAGCCTGCCCAGCCCCTGTAGTATACAGCCTGCCAGCCCCTGTAGCATACAGCCTGCCCAACCCCCTGTAGCATACAGCCCGCTAGCCCCTGTAGTATACAGCCTGCCCAGCCCCTGTAGCATACAGCCTGCCCAGCCTCTGTAGTATACAGCCTGCCCAGGCCCTGTAGTATACAGCCTGCCCGGCCCCTGTAGTATACAGCCTGCCCAGCCCCTGTAGTATACAGCCTGCCCAGCCCCTGTAGTATACAGCCTGCCCAGCCCCTGTAGTATACAGCCTGCCCAGCCCCTGTGGTATACAGCCTGCCCAGCCCCTGTAGTATACAGCCTGCCCAGCCCCTGTAGCATACAGCCTGCCCAGCCCCTGTAGTATACAGCCTGCCCAGCCCCCTGTAGTAAATAGCCTGCCCAGCCCCTGTGGTATACAGCCTGCCCAGCCCCTGTAGCATACAGCCTGCCCAGCCCCCTGTAGTATACAGCCTGCCCAGCCCCTGTAGTATACAGCCTGCCCAGCCCCTGTAGTATACAGCCTGCCCAGCCCCTGTGGTATACAGCCTGCCCAGCCCCTGTAGTATACAGCCTGCCCAGCCCCTGTAGTATACAGCCTGCCCAGCCCCTGTAGTATACAGCCTGCCCAGCCCCTGTAGTATACAGCCTGCCCAGCCCCTGTGGTATACAGCCTGCCCAGCCCCTGTAGTAGACAGCCTGCCCAGCCCCTGTAGTATACAGCCTGCCCAGCTCCTGTAGTATACAGCCTCCCCAGCCCCTGTAGTATACAGCCTGCCCAGCCCCTGTAGGCAGCACCGGAGCATCGGAGACAGAAGAGGACCTACGGGTGACGTCAGAAAGATGAGTTTTGACTTTATTCTTTTAGTTGACTCGAGTATAAGCAGAGGTAGGGTTTTTGAGCACAAATTTTGTGCAGAAAAACTAGGCTTATACTCGAGTATATATGGTAATTTATCAGCCTAGTGGATGGGATCTATATAAATCTGATCCAGGTGATGGTGACTGCCTCAATGTACATCACCGGTTTTCCAATGAGATGGACTGTGCCGGAGGTCCCAGGAAAGACCTCAAGGTTTTTTTATTTTCAAAGCTCATAAAAGTACTTTAGCGATATGCATCAACCAGGCGTTTAATATCTATTAGTCTAATAACAAACAGGAGTCTATTGGGTTACACTCTGTGTCGGACTGGGCCACCAGAGCATCAGAGGATCCCCCGGTGGGCCCTGGTTCAACACAGTACTGAACCCCAGAGGTCCCGCAGAAAACAACCCAATTTGGAGGTTGCTAGAGTCTATTCCCTGGGGGAGGATGACGGGTAGACCCACAGATTACCGTCTCTTGTTGACCTAAGGAACCGCAGTCCGACACTAGATCCACTGTTGTCTGCCAAACGACCATCCATGACTGCATAAGATATAGAAGAAGTTCATAGATAAAGATCTAGTATAAAGAGAATCAATGGCTGTGGAGAAATCCTTTATGGCTTTTACAGTATGATACATAATATCTAACTCCTCTAACATTACCATTATGTCATATAAATAGCTGATAATCCCATAACGCTCTGCGGATATTGATATGAATCCTTTCATGATCGAGGGTCATAAATGCCCAGGTCACATTTTGCTTTTATTTAAATGATGAAATCGTTAAAGCAGTTTTACATATATACATTTTTACTTTGATTCAGCTACAGATGCAGAGGGTGCATGTACATCTGCTACCTGTCAGCTCCGACTCCCTGCAGCTCCTTCTCAATTCTATCCTCCGCTGACACTTCACTTACTCATAGATCCAGGTATCGTGACCATGGCTTCCTTTCTAAAAATCAACTTTTAAAATTATGCTAATGAGCCCAAGGTCATGTGCTAGTAAAGTGAGCACTTGCTGCTGTTGTAATGTCACTGCTGAGGGAGCAGGGGAAATGGTGACAAAGTAACGGTCCGTGAAGCCAGATCACTGAAGGGCTAGGGAAGCCCCTAGCATAATTTTAAAGGAGGTCATGGATATAAGAAATATAAGACAGTCACGGTGTCTGGATCGGTGGCCAACCCTTTAACTATAAAGTGAATAAAGCACAAACACAATTTAAGCAAAGAGTTGAAACACATAAAACAGGATGGAATGGAAGACAAATGAGGCAATGAGGCTTTTACAGAGTCCGTAATCCATCATCATATTTTCTCTTGTTTGTATTTATCAAGTCTCCAACCAACTTTGTGCTCAATGATCGTGACCGCCAGCATTCAGTGGTATTAACATGATAGAGAGCCCGCTACAGGGCACAACGCTATAGGTTAGTGATGCATTATACATCTCTGATATTTTAGGTTTATGGGTGACTGTGGGCGGGGGGGGGGGGGTTGATAAAACCCCTTGTGGGTGGGAGCAGAGTATTCCAGAGTCTAGTCTAGTGTGCAGCTCAGTCAGTGCTGCAGCCTAGGAAGAAGCAGAGTGTGAGGTCCACATCAGGACTCAGCCCAGCTTGAAGATACTTTACCAGGCTGTGAGCAACCACCTTCCTGCGGCCCTGCTCCATCCAGCTACCTCTAACCACCTGAAGTCTGCTGATGTTTAAGGCCGTTGCCTGCTGTTTGCTGTTCCAATTAAGAACTGTAAGATAATTTGCACCAACGTGCCTACGAGTGATCCCTGGATTAGGCTGTTCACCATCACGGGCTCCCCATCCTCCAGGGGACCGTATCTACAAATTGGGGTTGCCCCAGGGATAAACCTCCTCTGTCAGCCTCTCCCTCCCTTTTCGTGCACACACCACCTGATGGAGACCTGCCAGGCTCCTGATATCAAGCTCTGTGATCATCGGTGCCCACAAGGCCACATTGCCAGACAATCCGGTAGTCATGTCAAGCCGTAATGGGGAATAATGCATATTCATTACTGGGGGGAGCTGTATATATTTAATAGGAGGGAGGCCATGGATAACACATATAAGAAGATACCACAGTCACAGTGCCTGGATCTATGAGTAATGTCCCTGGTGAATCATGGTAAATTTTGTTTTGGATATAAGAGACTCTGCAAAATAAGCAGAGTATATATGTGGAGAGCCCCCCACCAACCATCTTGAGGGGAACCTTGTAGTAAGGGGTCAATATCTCTCCATCACCCCTGTAGGAGAAACAATGCACTACACTTTGCATATTGAAAGTTTGGCCATGTAATGGATGAACATCGGGGTCCTCCACAGAGAGAATATTCCTTCTCCAGCTCATTGCTGGAGATCCAAAATGAGAGTATGTAAAATGTGTATCTTATGTAAAGTGTATGAAAACAGAAGCGTGCAGTGCCATGGTGCAATATATGATGAACCCAGCAGTCATGCCGAGCGCTTCAGTATCCGTGGGTGGTGCAGGCCCTTCATTGACCCAGGGAATGGGATGATGGCTACAGTCCACTTTGGTGCCACTTAACTGGTTAGGACCCCAGCAGAGGCTCTAGTGTGCATAGATTGGGAGAGATGTATTTATATGCGGGTCTTTAGACCAGTGGTGAGTAGAACTAGACAGTTCTCTGCTGTGCCAAATGAATCCCTGTGTCTGATGCTGGATGAATAATCTGGTGTAGTATAAGACTGGTGAGTCCAACTTTGCACCGCATATTAGTTGGTCTAGTTTGCTGCACCACAATATTGAATTTTCTGGTGCCCGTGTTGGACCTCTACCTGGGCCTGTTGCCATTACTGTGTTTGAGTTCTGGAATAAAAGAACTGTGAGTTGATGTTCATCATCTTGTCCACGTGTGATCCCTGGCTGCCGTATAACATCACGGCCTCAACTCTACCCGGGGAATCATAACAAACATACACCAGGAGTGCCCCAAGGAGAACTACTTCCACCTTAATGTGGCTTCTCCCTCTTCTTGCAATCTTCCTGCTGGACCTGCCCGGTGTGGACAAGTCCTGTGCCACCTAGACCAAGTGACCATGACCAAGTCAGCACTAGGCCACGCTAAAGCCAGCCACACCAGTGCCAGGGGAATCCAGCAACCCCCAAGCCCTTAGGTCAGGCCCCAGTGGGGAATGTTCAATTGTGGCTTCTCCACATGCCCTGGGGGAATGTCCTCACACTGCTGTGTTCTTATCTCTCTGCATTGAAGTGCTCCACAGCTTCTTCCCTCTTCTCTTTAGTACTCAACCAGAAGTCTGCAACGACTTTTAAAAATATCAGAGTGGAGAGACTGTGGATGAATTAAATTCGCCAAGCCAAAAGCACAACGTTCTGCGGACACTCCACCAGAGCACTTGGAGAAGCTACAATCTTACATGGAATATAAATCTATTGTTAAATGTCCTGCTGCTACTCAGAACAGACATAAAGGTCTGATCACACAGCACCGCGGGACCAATACTTGGCTGCAGAGAGCACAGAGCACAACAGTGAGAGGACACGCCCCCAGTGCTACAAACCTAGAATATATATCCATATTTCACAGTCCCGCTGCTACTAACAACATACACAAAGGTCTGATTAGACATCTCTCCAGAGACAATACATAACACTGGCTGCAGTGTGTATCATGGCAGATACCTGTAAGGTGCTACTATTAATTTAAAGGGAACCTGTCAGGTGGATTTGTAACACTAAAACATTCCCTGATTCTTATGTATCTACATCACTTGCCTGGTGTACTATGCAGAGAGTTTCGGACCAAGGTGCGAATAAACCGTTTTTTGTGGTTACAGAAAGCTTATATAGGGCAATAAGGATGGTTTAGTGTGCCAAATCCACCTGACAGGTTCCCTTTAACAATTTGACTGCATATGTCCTTGTCATGAGGGTTCCCTCTAGCACAGACACATAGAACAGATTGTGGAGGACGATAATGAAACAGAACCTTCTCTACCATCGCGTTCTAGCCAAGCTCCGAGACTGTATCCAGCACACAACGGGAGAGGAGAGTCAAGGACGCCAATTCTCTACGATTCTCCGCTCCTTTTATCCAACACTAAATATTTTCCTCCATCCGCCTGACCTCCTGAATGGAAACCTGGATTGAGGATGGGCCGCAGCTCATTTGCATTGCATATAGATAACGCCAGCACAAACCGCCGCGACTATGAATATAAAATGACATTTTGCAACCATGAATGGTTTGCAAATTAACTTTGCTGCCCCCCCCCTCCCCCCACCTCTGCCAGTGAAATTCTGGAACATTAAGACTGAGCGACTACAGGCGGGGAGCGTGCAACGTCCAGGACATGACAATCCCTTTTATATAATCCCGCCGCGCGCCTTTATTTACTACTTGTCCAAATCATATTTCAAATTAAGCTCTCGGAGAGAAACGCTGCGCAGATCTTTCTACAGGATTTTCCCGGGGAGCAAATATGAGTAAGATGAGGCGGCGAGGACTGCAAGAGGAGATGGGATTGAGAAATAAAACAGACGGGGAGACGTGAGGATTTTATAACCTTCGCTTCCATCTGTCCTGCTCATTTTGCTCCAGTGCTCAGTCTGGTTTTCCAAGAGGCCATTCCTGTACAAATCTAGATTGACATTTAGCGGATCTGCAGGCGCGGTGAGGCCTCGGGAAGTTACTTGCTCCAGTATCTGCATTGTGAGATTAACCCTTGTTTACATGGCCACATTTAAAGGGGTTTGAGGGATAATGACCACCTTACTAATTGGGGGGTATGAATGACACAGAAGATGCTTAACCCCACGACCGCCATGCAGCTACATAAGTCCTAGCTGCACGTAGATACCACATGTACAGACATTATGGTTCAATCAAGGTATAGACATTATGACAGTGGCCCGCTTCAAACTTCTATACCTTCGGAATCTAGAAACACAGTTCTGGTGTCATATTAGAGTAGATGGTGTCATAGACACAATATCCTTCGTTAAAGTTGCAGTAAAAAATGCTATTTTTATTTACAGCTCTCTTTGTGGATCTCTCTAATTCTGGAAAAACCTAGAAACACAATACACTTATTAAAGGAAACCTACCACTGCTCACATGATGAAATCATACAAGCACACCACCCTGTAGGCTATTTAATACTGATGCCGGCACATACTTTAGTTAGGCACAGCCATCTTTAGTTTAGCTAAAAAAAAGATTAACTCACATATGTAAATTAGCCCTCAGGTGCGACCCCTATGTCTTCAGCCGTCTGTCTATGCCTTCCAATTGTTAATTATTCATGCCTCCGTCTTTCTACCTGCCCTCCTTCAGGTGCCGAGAGCCGTGAAAGACGGAGGCATGAATAAATAACAATAGGAAGGCATGGACGGAGGGCTGATGACATAGGGGGTAGCACCTGAGGGCTAATTTACATATGTGAGTTAATCGTTTTTTTAGCTGAACTAAAAATCGCTGTGCCTAACCAAAGTATCTGCCGGCATCAGTATTAAATAGCCTACAAGGTGGTGTGCTTATATGATTTCATCATGTGAGCAGTGGTAGGTTTCCTTTAAAAGGGGAGATTCTGTGTTTCTAGATGCCACGGTTGAGAGGGTGTAGAAGTTGTCCTCCTCCTGCATGTAGCTGTAGGCAGAGAGAACATATAGGGGGAGATTTTTCAGGTTCTCATACACCAGTTTTTTTGGCATAAAAGCGCAGAAATAATCACAATTTCTAGTTAAACACTGGGAATTGCGATTAATTCCCCCTTTATTCCACCTCCACGCCAAATGAGCATGAAGTGGGCACAACCAGCAGCAGATTGGGCAGGCACGAAGCGCTCCTACCCTGCATCAATAGATAGCTATAGCCTGCGACCATTCAGGCCAGAACAGTCGCAGGTAATGGTGCAGGTAATGGTGCATTAGAATTGCTGAAGGGTGCAGCTGGTCGTCGGATACATCAGAAGTCCAGTGCCTTCTGATGTAACTGGCTCCACAAAGGAGCTGGACTTCTGTCATATGCCGAAACATGAGAGTAGAGATAGTTATGCACCATATCACAAAGCACTTTGACTTTAGTACAGCAGCCTGAATCCAGCCCCCGTCACAGGATCTAAAGATGCTTGGGCTATCTGGCATGTGAAGATCACAAGACTCGGAGTTGCTGCAACAATAAATACATTGAATAAGGTTATACAATTTCTACAAATTACTACATTTTGGGTGTAATGCATAGATTTATTGAAATTGTCCATTCCACAATTAGACGGACAGTCTGCTCCAGATCCATCACAGTGTCTGTCTATGAAAAATGCACCACAATTTGGGCGGATTTGGAAATCTATGGCACACACCCCTATTTCCGCTAGGCACGCCCCTTGTTAGACCACGCCCACAGACTCCTGGCTGTATATGAATACAAAGCTATGGAGCCTGATACATTGTATCATATGTGATGATTTATGTGATGCCATTTCCTTTAATAGTAATACAGCTGTAATATTGTACCCAAGGAGGGAATAATAATAATTCTATTCTATATTCGGAATCGTCTCGATGACAAACTAGCTGGAGGGATGCGATTACACATCAGCAATATCTGCAGCGAGATGGAGGGTAACATCTGGAGCTGTCAGAGAGGCAGGTGCTACAATTCTCCTATTCCGGATACTGTCAGAGAGAGGAATGAGAGAAACCCCTGAATCCAGCTCCATCTGCCCATGGAGAGGCGGACAGAAAGAGACGAGAAGTGGCTGCAGAGAATCCCAGGAACACAAAGGCTTCACAGGAAAACAGCACATTTCTTCATTTTTCCATTGTCTAGATTGTTATATTGATTATCTATCCTCAGAGAAGGTCATCAGCATCTAACCTGACTCTGGTGACCCCCGCCCATGCAGTTATTTAAGAGACTGAAGCCTCCATCAGCACTTTATCCCTGTATCGTCATAAAGGGTTGTTCCATGAGTGAATATTAATTTCCAGCCCGGATTATGTCAATTATAAGAATAATATGCAAAAAAATGTGCATTACATACTTGTAATTGTGCCCCCTGCTGGTCAGTGAATATCTTCTCACCACGTCCACCTAATGTGGCCAGTATTGGTGGTCGCACATGCTCAGAAACTCAGGCCCATTTGCGTTTTTCAGGAATGTACAGGCTATATATGGCCCAGATATTACTAATAGTGTCATACGCCAAACCCCCCTTCCCCCTTCAGCCATATGAAAGGCACATCTAGCAGATACATTTCTTAATTTAATACTACTGGGCAGGGGCGTCACTAGGTCATATTATTCAGGGCATAGGTCACTGAGTCACTGTGCGTTTATCATTGGCGTCTCCCTCTTTCCTCATTACCCCTGCTTTTAGCAGAGCAGATGATGCGGTCAGCAGAAAGGAGGGGGAATGAGGGAAATGCTGGAGACACAGGTTGCGTCACACTGTGTGAATAACACACGTCCCTTGTGACTCACTCCTTGCAGGGTGCGAGGTAGGCTTACAAAGCTCATTTTCTGGGAATGGGAAGTATGAATTTTTCTGCTAACACAGAGTGGGCAACCGTTAACCCCTTAACGATCAGGCCCTTTTTTGTTTTTTGCGTTTCCATTTTTTTTACTCCCGACCTTCAAAAATCTGTAACTTATTTTTCCATGTAAAGAGCTGTGTGAGGGCTTGTTTTCTACATAACTACTTGCACTTCATATTCATATATTCCATTAACGGGACATTTTGAGACACGGCTATACCTGACATGCTTGTGATATTGGGAAAGGGGTTGAGGTTTTTATTTTTAAAACTATATTTAGGCTCTTTAACCCTAGGGGGTCTGATCGCTTCTACCATAAATTTCAATACAGATTCTGGACCCAGAATGGAAATGAAATTTTGCCTGATGCTGCACAAGACATTCAGGGGGAACATATCCCCTTTAAGGACAACTGCAAACTCAACAAACTCCCTATGGAAAGCACAGTAGAAACGCTTAATATTTCCCAACTGCAATCAGTGTGATATTGCCATGGGGGCACTTACAGTATAATGTGTATAAAGGGAAACATTCAGGGTGGGTGAGGTCCCTCTTTAAACTCTCTGCCTAGACACTGTCACTTAGCAACACGCCATGTTTTAATAACAGTGTATTTTTTGCAGCATCGCATTGATCTCCAGCGGCTCTGGTGGCGATGTGCTCGCACCGGGGAGTGACGGCACGCTGCCACCATTGAAAGCAATTATTGTCATTTCAACGCCAAGCCGCACAATAAAAGTCTGCTAGACCCGCACGGAGATCCACGTCAGTCTACAGCGGAACAGATCAACTTCAAGGATGCAAGAACAACAAGTAGGAAATATATTCACATCACAAGAAGAATAAGTGAGGATTTATAGGACGACAATAGATGAAAACTTATAGATTCAGTGTAAACATTTCCCGCAATTTCCCAGGGGAGGTTTTCTGGTGCCGACACCCTTCATCCAGGGTCATCCAGGGTCATCCAAGGTCATCCAGGGTCATCCAAGAGAAGCCATTGAGTTAAATATTATATTTAAATTGTTGCCTACTGGAAAAACAACCCTCTCTGTCTACATTGTATAAATGTATGTTGTGGGCTCCCCCTAGTGGTGACGGCACGCTGGAGTTTCGATTATTGTCATTGTGGAATACTTGTAACTTTTTTCCCACTTTTATAATTATTTTTCTTACTACAGGCAGTCCCCGGGTTATGTACAAGATGGGGTCCGGAGGTTTGTTCTTAAGTTGAATTTGTATGTAAGTCGAAACTGTATATTTTATAATTGTAGATCCAGACAAAAAAATTTTTTGGCCCCAGTGACAATTGGAGTTTGAACATTTTTTTGCTGTAATGGGACCAAGGATTATGAATAAATCTTCATTACAGACACCTTACAGCTGATCAGTGCAGCCTGGGACTATAGTAATGTACTTCACCCAGAGGTCAGAGGGGTCTGTCTGTAACTATGGGTTGTCTGTAAGTCGGGTGTCCTTAAGTAGGGGACCGTCTGTATATAGTACAGTGGGTTATACCTACCTGCCAGCCCATTATACCTAATATACCTCTGACAAAACCTACTATGCTGCTGCAGCAACTGCTTCCATGCCACATTCATTGCTAACCATTGTATCCAAGAGGATTTATGTTATGTTTATGTATTAAGTTGTCGAAAAACACTTGCTTTTTCATTAGGGACTAAAGACACTAAACCACCAGCACCAGCAATCCAGTACTGGCTGTTTCAGAATAAGCTTCGTTAAGATTTTGGCATTTTTTGGGTATATATCTATTTATAAATAGGATACTCTTTTACATGTATTGCCCATACAGTGCCCTTACTGCATTCATAATTACCTACTGAATATTCATCAAGTGATTCAGCATTCTTGATACTTATTCTCTATGATTCTTTGTTTACATGTCTGAGCACTGATGAATTGGAGGAGCTGCAGCAGGAGATTTCCTGCCTCATCTCCCTGTCTTTGTCAGTGAGGATGGACTGTGAGAAGAGAAACACAGTGATAGACGCCTTACAGAGGGGCAGTGAGGAGAGAGCTGTGTATTTATGCTGCAGGCACCCTGGTGAGAACAGAGAAAAGCTGAATCTATCAAAATACACAGGTACATGTACATGCTGAGACGTGTCTAATGGAAGAGATTTATTGAAAAGTGGCCAAGCACATTAATATAACAAAGGGATTTGTAGAATACGAGTCCTGGGTATAAAAATTCTGAGTTTTAATGTAGATAAATGTAAGATAATGCACTGCAGCACAGGCAGACTTGGTATTGGTGGGCAGTAAACTTAGCTTCAGCAACCAGAGTGATCATAAGGGGCATAGATGCTCATGATCAAATCACACATTCAGACCACACGTGGAATATTGTGTACAAATTGGGAAGAAATACATATGATGGACATAGATGCACTGGAGAAGTGATCATCATAATTATGGGGAATGGGTGCATTAGAGTTCAAGGACAGGTTGGAGATGTTCAGTCTAAAGAAACAAGGCTTCTAGTTCTTGAAGTCCTCCCATTACTAGCAGTAGGTGGCCCAGGACTGGTGAGCGAAAATGGATGTGAAGAGACACAGTTAAAAGAGAGAATAGCCAGAGACAGGCCTGGGTTAAGGCAGGCAGTGGTCAGGTAGAGTCCAAGGTCAATGCTGGCAACAGCAAGGGAAAGTCCTAGGCACAGGTGGTAAAAATGGCTGAGAGTCATTACTAGAAACCAAAACACCTCTGTCATTGGGAAAACTATAATATATAACCAGGGATTGGAAAGTTCCAGAAGAAGAAGGGGGAAGCAGGACACTGGTGGCCGTGCAGCAGACAATGTAACACACTCATACATATACACACTCACATGGATATATATTGGATGTATGTGTATACGGTATCTCAGCACCTGTAAGATGCTTTTGTCCTTGTTGCTTCTGCACTGGAATCACACGCGCTCCTGCCCCAGATTTCACTTTTTCAGGAGGTGCCGACCAATCGTGTTTGATGCACATCTATACATCTACACATGATCTCAATGTATTAGCAGGTCATAGAATATGCAGCCAACAACAGATAATCAACAATCCCATCCCCCAAGCCACGATTCTCACATTGTGCGCTGGACATGCTCCATTTGGTACAGTAATGCTGTGTGTAATGTGTATGTCATGACCCCGTGTTCAGGGAATATATTGTGCTGGTCTTATACACAGGTCACACTCAGCACAAGAATAAGAACTCATACTTCTTCTAATTATCTCATATGTATAGTATTTATGCTTTACAGAAAGGTAGATATGAGAGATAGATGATAGATAGAAAGATAGATAGATAGGAGATAGATAGATAGATAGATAGATAGATAGATAGATAGATAGATAGGAGATAGATAGGAGATAGATAGATAGATATGAGAGATAGATGATAGATAGAAAGATAGATAGATAGATAGATAGATAGATAGGAGATAGATAGATAGATAGATAGATAGATAGATAGATAGATAGGAGATAGATAGGAGATAGATAGATAGATAGGAGATAGATAGATAGATAGAAGATAGATAGGAGATAGATAGGAGATAGATAGATAGATAGGAGATAGATAGATAGAAGATAGATAGGAGATAGATAGGAGATAGATAGATAGATAGATAGATAGATAGATAGGAGATAGATAGATAGATAGATAGGAGATAGATAGATAGGAGATAGATAGATAGATAGATAGATAGATAGATAGATAGGGGATAGATAGATAGGAGATAGATAGGAGATAGATAGATAGATAGGAGATAGATAGATAGATAGATAGGGGATAGATAGATAGGAGATAGATAGGAGATAGATAGATAGATAGACAGATGGATATGAGATAAATGACAAATACATTAGATGGATATGAGAATGGATGGATGGATGGATAAATAGTTATAAGATAGATAGAAATTAATTAATGAATGAATTCACATTTAGTATTACAGATAATTACAGATAGAGACATTAGAATGATAGAAAAGCTTCGGTAAATAAGCAGTGACAGGATAATCTTTCTTCTATCAGACTGAACTAATTTAAACAAATCGCATGTTGAATTAAGCAATTTCCTTTTTATTCCTTCTCGAGGTGTCACGTTTTTGACCTTTTCAAAAACTGGTTATAGATTAATTGTTCTGGGAATGCTGTATGCTAATTGAACAATTAGAGTGTGAGTGTACGAGGAGTCGAGGGAGGAAAAACCTTAATGTCATCTCCTCCATCAAAAGAATAAGCTTGATAGAAGAGATAAAGACAGATAGATCAGTGGAGAGATCTATGATATAGATATAATATAGTATAGATATAAGATATGTAGACAGATACCGGACTATCATGTACACACATATATTTAGCCTGTCTATCCTGGGGGGTTCCGCTGTGTTTGATCATGTATACTCAGTTTTATATCCCTATAATGTCCTTATTCTACCTTCAATTGCACATCTATACAACCTGAAATTCAATGACATTACCAACCATGGGGCACTTCTAGTCCATCCTGCTCCTGGATCAAGCAGTAAAATATCTCGTCTGCCCCCCACCCCTTAGCACACAAATACATTTTACATATATGCTACATTCACATTCATGGGTGTCACCTAATCATGACTTTTATGTAGGACTGGCGACCTCAGTAAAAGGCTGTCAACCTCAGCAGAAGACCTCACTATGCACCCATTGACCTCAGCAGAAGACCCCACTAGAAAACAGGTGGCCTCAGCAAAAAACCTCACTAGAAGACAGAGGCCTCAGCGGACAACGGGCTGCCTAATTAGAAGACCGGTGGCCTCAGCAGAAGACCCCACTAGAAGACCTCATTAGACGACAATTGACCTGAGCAGAAGACCTCACTAGAAGACCGATGGCCTCAACAGGAGATCTCACTAGATGACAATTCATCTGAGCAGAAGACCTCACTAGAAGACAGGCAGCCACAGCAGATGACCGACTGCCTTCGCAGAAGTCCTTACTAAAGCACCGTCAACCTCAGCAGAAGACCTCACTAGAAGACCTGCAGCCTCAGCAGACGACCGGCTCCCTCAGCAGAAGACCTCACTAAAGGACTGTTGCCCTAAGCAGAAGATCTACAAGAAGACAGGCAGCCTTAGTAGAAGACCGCCGACCTCAGCAGATGACCAACTGCCTCAGCAGAAGACCTCACTAAAGGACCATCAACCTCAGTAGAAGACCTCACTAGAAGACCTGCAGCCTCAGCAGATGACCGGCTCCCTCAGCAGAAGACCGACTGCCTCAGCAGAAGACCTCACTAAAGGACCATCAACCTCAGTAGAAGACCTCACTAGAAGACCTGCAGCCTCAGCAGATGACCAGCTCCCTCAGCAGATGACCGGCTCCCTCAGAAGAAGACCTCACTAAAGGACTGTTGCCCTAAGCAGAAGACCTACTAGAAGACCGGCAGCCTCAGTAGAAGACCGCCGACCTCAGCAGATGACCAACTGCCTCAGCAGAAGACCTCACTAAAGGACCGCCGACCTCAGCAAAAGACCGGACTAAAAGACTGGCAGAAAGCCACCAAAAAGCCAGTAGCCTCCCCAATCTAGATTAAAACTTTCTTTTATTCTATATTGTTAAATGTCCTTATAGTATTACCAGAGTATCACAGTATTACCTCATACCCTACATCCAAGGATGCAGCTCAGATTGTACATCTTGTTTACCTTGAGAGAAGCTTTGGGCTGAACTCATTGTCGCCCCCTACTGAATATGTGCACCAAAGATGAGCAAGGAAAGAGTAATCACAAGTAATGAGAGAATATTTGAGTTGCTTCAAAGAAACCATCATCTTTTTTCAAGAGTTAATTTTTGCTATTGCCAAGAACATTTGGAGTCTGACAGTACCAACTAGTATAAAACACTGCCCCCTATAGACCAGAATTTGGAGAACATGGGAACGTACGTACATACTTATATCCAAAGCAATACAATGTGAATCATTGTTACAATCACAGTCTAGAATAAGAATAATATCGCCATGGTGATCAATGTAACAAGCAGAATAGTGAAAGAAATCGTATTGAACCAACGTCTCTTTAGTTGATGCAAAACTACAACTCGAGAAGATATAAAAAGGAAATTCCTTAATTCAACATGTAAATGGTTTAAATTAGTGCAGTCTGATAGAATAGAAGAAAGATTATCCTGTCACTGCTGATTTACTGAAGTTTTTCTTTTATTCCAATACCAAAGCTTTGCAGATGATGTGTCCAGCCCAGGACGCAGAACTCAATATACCGAATCATCAACCCATTATAAGAACCATCAGATACAAAGTAGCCAACAAAGAAATATCTCTAATCCGGCAAACACAATATAATCTGTATTACACCAATAAGTACAAATCACAGAAACAAACTGGACACTTCTCTAATTCTGGGTACAGTAGCTGATACTTTATAAATTCTACATAATATTCCATGCTGTACCAATAGGTCGAGATTCTTAGGAAGCATCCATAGGGTTAAATTAGTAATCAGTGTAACGTGAAGTCACTAATGAAACATAAGACAAGATGAGCCATATCGTGTATATGAACAATATCTGAGTTTATGGGTAAAATTCATTAGTTAGTGTTTTCCACTGATACACATCAAATATTCAATCCTCTATAAGGTAGAGTAAGCCGCAGGGTTTGATGGGGTCACAAACTTTAAACCATCTGGGAATGTGGCACACATATACCTCTACATTTAGGGGCTCGTTTATGAGCCTTTATTACAGATGGAATACAAAATACCCGATAACGTCTAACTCCACGGACATTAAAAAGGGACATTCTTACAATTTCTTTTGCACTTGAAATATTTTGCAATGAAAAAGTTAAAATCAGCCTGATTGATGTAAATAGTAGCTGAGCCCCAATAACAGTGTTTGGCCACTAGTCAGAGGGTGTCTGCAACTAGATAATTAACAGGGATCCCCAGTGTCAGACCCCCTGATATAACAGGAACAGGACCACTATAGTCAAAGCCAATTCATAGAGTAACACATGGTGCGGGGCCAGAAGGGAGGAGCAGGACTGATTTTCATTGTGTTCCCAGAACCTAGAGTCCTGCTCCTCCCTTCTGACCCTGCCTTCAATGAATCAGCTGTGTTTGAATGGTTAATTAAAGGACCGATTCTATGAATAGGTGATCAATATCCAAAAGTTGAAAATCTCCATAATAATAACTGCAGTCACCACTAGGGGGAGCTTAAGATTTTACTGCATACAATATAATCATAGAGTTCAATGTATAAACAGTATTCCCTAAGATCTGAAGCTACCCCGGTGATGACAATAGACAACCAGAACCTAAGGATTTAACCTGATTTCTATACATTGGGGAATTTATAGGTTTATTTGCCTTAAAGATACATTTTAGAGTAGCAAAATAAACCTGTATTAACATCGTAATACAATGGGTAAAAAGTAGATCGGCACTCACCAAAATCTTCACCTAATCTAAACCTGTATTAACAAGTGGACATTTACTTTAGGATCCTGTTGTAGTGACATTGACATATTTGTATGGTCTGGATAAGCTCTCCAACATTTATCTCCAACTCAATATTAGTATTGAAGCTCCAAATCTATAATCTGGCCCTAGCATGCAATAAAGTATACTGTGTATGTGCTGTATGTGTCCCTATATAATGGGAGCAGGGCTAACGCTGGTATATCGGATGGTCCCCAGTGATCTGTGAACAGGAATTCATCTAGCACGTGACATTTCATGGACATGTCAACAAGACTGCCACAGCCCCAGCCCCCGCTACTACTCACCAGCCGCACACCCACTGATTAGGAGTGTTTCTAGGAAAGCACAGCAGCTATTATACAGCTGGAGAGGAGGGACGCTCTCCCTAATGTAAAGGGAATGTATACATTATTGGAAGAATGACCCCCACCCGGCCTCCAGTATACTCATACACACACATACAATAGGGTCAGGTACAGCCCAACAATCCCAGCCTTGGCACTGACTTGACATCGCTTGGCAGATACAAAATACTCCCCAGAGTTCTGCCACATCAGCTATGTAAACTTTCCCCTGACAGACGCCAGCGACCTACATACAAGACCTAAACGCTATGGATTTCCACCCCTTTCCAGAATAAATAAACACCTGTTTCCCGGTAAACATGTCAGCGCTTCTATCATCAATGGGCTAATTGAAGGGAAAAAGTTGTGGAGCTGGGGCCAGCGCTTGGCACAAGGCACAATGATGAATACATGGCACAAGGCGTAGGATCCCTTCCAGGAGCTGTCCAGCACTAACAATGCTGAACGTCCCTTGTCCCATCTGGGGTCCCCATTATCCATTCAGCCCTGGATAAGCGGCACTGACTGCCTTCTAGTAAGCACCTAGGAGCCGGGGGAAGCCCTCTGTCTGTGTGCCACGTGAAGTGCCCAGATTTATTCTTAGTTGGCCGATGTGCAGCCAGGGTCATTTCTAGGAGAGCACAGATTTGGCTTTCTCACTATTTTGTCACTATTACAATAGCGTGCATGATGCCAGGCAAGGCTGCGTGCAACGTATGGCCAAGCTAGGCACATGCCACCGATGAACCACTGCATTAGGCAAGGAGACTTGTTAGTGGGTAAATCCTGTACATAGTCCAATGCTAGGAGCTAGCATCCCTGCAACCATGTGATAGTGACATATCCCAAACAAAGGAGCTGCATGGAAACTTACCTCTGCTGCCGGTGTCCCTGGCACTCCAGTGAAGGTCCTGTCCTGGTCTCCAGCACAGGCTGAATACATCCAAGCCTCTGATACTCTATCCCTCTCTGCAGGGCTGATGTGATTGATTCCCAGGGATGAGGCGGGTGATGCCTGAGCGCTGTGGGTCTTGGACTGGCTCAGGCTGCTGTACACACACACACATAGGCACACAGCTCCTCGCTGCCTCCTTCCTCTTCCTCCCTGTGTCCCTATTGGGGGCTGCAATCCCTCCAGCAGCTCAGTGCAAGTCCTCATCCACTTGTTCAGCTCTCAGATGCGACTGCTTCACACAGCAAATAAGAAGCATCCGGAAGCTGCAGGCTGCAAACACTCTGCAGATTTAGGGTTATTGGATGTGTGAGCCTCCTGTCATAGAGTAGCTATAGAGAGAACGACTAAACATATATACAGAGCAGGCTATAGGTGGGGTGCTACATAATGGGGGTCATTTATAGCTTTAGGGTTATATACATTCCTACAGTATAGACAATGGATACACAATGTAACAATGCAGAAAATAAGTAGCTTCATGACGGATGTAGCAGAGCTGAACGTGTCATTGAACTGTTCCATAGGCTTTACCTGCAGTGATTCTGCAAACTATAGATCTGTGATCCAACTAGATACAGCATAAATGTATGAGATAAATAGATAGATAGATACGAGATGGATTGAGGGATAGATAGAGATGAGATAGATATGAAATGGATAGAAAGATATATTTGAGGGATAGAAAGAAAGATAGATAGATAGATAGATAGATAGATAGATAGATATAAGATAGATGGATAGATAGATAGATAGATAGATAGATAGGAGATAGATAGATAGGAGATAGATAGATAGATAGATAGATAGATAGATAGATAGGAGATAGATAGATAGATAGATAGATAGATAGATAGATAGATAGGGGATAGATAGATAGATAGGAGATAGATAGATAGATAGATAGATAGATAGATAGATAGATAGGAGATAGATAGATAGATAGATAGATAGATAGGAGATAGATAGATAGATAGATAGGAGATAGATAGATAGATAGATAGATAGGAAATAGATAGATAGATAGATAGATAGATAGATAGATAGATAGATAGGAGATAGATAGGAGATAGATAGATAGATAGATAGGAGATATATAGATAGATAGGAGATAGATAGATAGATAGATAGATAGGAGATAGACAGATAGATAGATAGATAGATAGATAGATAGATAGGAGATAGATAGATAGATAGATAGATAGATAGATAGATAGGAGATAGATAGATAGATAGATAGATAGATAGATAGATAGGAGATAGATAGATAGGAGATAGATAGATAGATAGATAGATAGATAGATAGGAGATATATAGATAGATAGGAGATAGATAGATAGATAGATAGATAGGAGATAGATAGATAGATAGATAGATAGATAGATAGATAGATAGATAGATAGGAGATAGATAGATAGATAGATAGATAGATAGATAGATAGATAGGAGATAGATAGATAGGAGATAGATAGATATGAGATAGATAGATAGATAGATAGATAGGAGATAGATAGATAGATAGATAGGAGATAGATAGATAGATAGATAGATAGGAGATAGATAGATAGATAGATAGATAGATAGATAGATAGATAGGAGATAGATAGATAGATAGATAGATAGATATAAGATAGATGGATAGATAGATAGATAGATAGATAGATAGGAGATAGATAGATAGGAGATAGATAGATAGATAGATAGATAGATAGATAGGAGATAGATAGATAGATAGATAGATAGATAGATAGATAGATAGGGGATAGATAGATAGATAGGAGATAGATAGATAGATAGATAGATAGATAGATAGGAGATAGATAGATAGATAGATAGATAGGAGATAGATAGATAGATAGATAGGAGATAGATAGATAGATAGATAGATAGGAAATAGATAGATAGATAGATAGATAGATAGATAGATAGATAGATAGATAGGAGATAGATAGGAGATAGATAGATAGATAGATAGATAGGAGATATATAGATAGATAGGAGATAGATAGATAGATAGATAGGAGATAGACAGATAGATAGATAGATAGATAGATAGATAGGAGATAGATAGATAGATAGATAGATAGATAGGAGATAGATAGATAGATAGATAGATAGATAGATAGGAGATAGATAGATAGGAGATAGATAGATAGATAGATAGATAGATAGATAGGAGATATATAGATAGATAGGAGATAGATAGATAGATAGATAGATAGGAGATAGATAGATAGATAGATAGGAGATAGATAGATAGATAGGAGATAGATAGATAGATAGATAGATAGATAGATAGATAGATAGGAGATAGATAGATAGATAGATAGATAGATAGATAGATAGGAGATAGATAGATAGATAGATAGATAGATAGATAGATAGGAGATAGATAGATAGGAGATAGATAGATATGAGATAGATAGATAGATAGATAGATAGGAGATAGATAGATAGATAGATAGGAGATAGATAGATAGATAGATAGATAGGAGATAGATAGATAGATAGATAGATAGATAGATAGATAGATAGATAGATAGGAGATAGATAGATAGGAGATAGATAGATATGAGATAGATAGATAGATAGATAGATAGGAGATAGATAGATAGATAGATAGATAGATAGATAGATAGGAGATAGATAGATAGATAGATAGGAGATAGATAGGAGATAGATAGATAGGAGATAGATAGTGGGACACTGGAAGATAAAGAGTTAAACAGATAGAAAATAAAACAGATATAATAAATAGGTATAAATAAGATAACAATAGAGGAAACGCAGGCAGCACTCCAGTAATCCAAAAATCTAATCAGGGTAAGATTTATTGAGATTGTGGCAACATTTCAGTGTTAATCACCTTTATCAAGCACTGAAACGTTGCCCCAATCTTAATAAATCCTAATTTGATTTTAGGACTACTGGAGTGCTGCCTGCGTTTCTTCTATTGTTACCACTTGAGGACGCAGCCAGGACCTGCGGACGCTTCGCATCCCTCCTATTTTCACACTGTGCAGACTTGTATTTTCCTACCCATGTATAAGATGTATAGATATGAAATGGATAGATAGTAAAAGAAATGAGGCAGATATGGATAAAGATTTGTGTAGGGACATTTTCGGTTCTTTATATTAACCCCTACACTTCCAGCCTCCTGAATAGTAACTCATCTCACAGACCCTGGCACTTCAGCCTAATATAAGGATTATGTCTCCAGTCTGAAACTTTGCTTTATTTTCCTTCCACGTTTTATGGAGTGTCCTCTCTCCGGTGTGATCACTGCTCCTCAGCCTGCAGATTTGCGGTGTGCTCGGAATACCTGTGCGGATACTCCATCATCTACACCCAGTCATATGGTGTTTACTGTGGAGGATCGCACATTCTTGCCGAAAATTTATATTTATAAAGATAAAAAAAATCATGTTTGCAGCTAACACATCAGTCATCATCCCACTCCAACCTGTCCTGGAGCGTGCGAGGAGCTGCCCTGTCTATTACATTCATATTATTCTAATGAGAATCTACCTTCCGAATCCATCATGATAAAGCAGGGACACCAGGGCAGAGTAATTAATAGTGAGGCAGAGAGCCCCAGATTTCACCCCACAAACTCCATTCACACTTCAACTGAGTGCACCATTTTTTCTTTGGCATGCGCCACATTGTAGGACTTAGGACATAGGCACCCTGTGGGCATCGGCCCCTTTAGGTGCAGAGTTTTCTGTCAAGGTGGACACGGTGCAGCTGCAACACCAAACCGGCACAAACACTTAATGTGCAAACTACATCTGTAAACTGGCGCAGTTTTAGAGATAGATCCAGGCAACGTGATTGTGTCGGGGCCCAGAGCTGCTGGGAAGGGGCCACATAAGTCTGTGTATAAGAAATCCATGGGTGTGAGGGGGACTGTATATAAAACAACCATAAGGGGGCTCTTTGGGATGATAAACTAGGGAATATTTTAGGGAATTTCAGACTGTTTTAGTTTCTGAATTTTTAATGCTGCCACGCGAGTTCACTACAAAGGGGCCCAGTGAGGCATCTGTCTCCCAGGGGCCTACTGATACCTGGGGCCAACCCTGATCAGGAGCCTTTTTTCTTGTTCCCTCTCATCCCCATAGAAAATAGTGTACACATTGCAAGTGGTTTTATAATAAAACAGTCTTTTTTGGATCAAAAGAAACGGTGGATGAAAGTTTACCCTTCTCTCTGCAAAGCAGTGTCCCAAGGGAGGGGCCAGTGAGGAGTGCCCCACCCCCACCCCTGGGAAACCGCTCCATCATGTGTCAAATTAATTAAAAACACACACATACCTCTCCTATTTGAAATGGATGCATAGGGGGAGCAGTTTCCTGAGTGTGGGGGGGGACCGCTCCTCCTCACTGGTCACTCCCATGGGACACTGCCCTGCAGAGTGAAAACTAAACTTTCATCTTAGGCCGGCGCCACACGCGGCGCTTTTGTCTGCGCTTGCAAACGCAAACGCAGACAAAGTCGCGCCCACCGGGGCGGGCCTCGGCCCGATCGCATCGGCGTTTCTATGGGACCGCCGGCGATCGGGAATGAGCTGCCGGTGTTTCGCGTTAAATTGTGGCGCCGGCCTTAGGGTGATGCCACACGTGGCGTTTTGCATGCGCATATGTTTTTTGAAAATGCATAAATTTTTGACAGGTTTTACCAATTATCTTAATTAAAACTGGTCAAAAATGTTTTTCAAAAACCCATGCGTTTTGTAACACATGCGATTATGGACAGACTGCTTAAAAAACGGACCAAAAACAGGTTCAAAACGCCATGTGTGGCATCACCCTTACATTATTATATTATATTATTATTATTATTATTATAAAAACCCTTTATAAACAAGACCAATATCAGGAGGAGAGCAGTGCCAGGTGCTGCATCAGGCTTAAGTATAGAATTAGTGGGGCCTCCAAGACGCCACATTGCCCCCTGAATATGAATAGACTTTTGCTTTCTGAGCACAGTTCCTGCACCATACATTGGCGGGGGATGCGCACAGACTTAAGTGTTCAGTATAAGTCCTGTTCCTCATTGGCAGAGCAGATTTATCATTGTAACTCAGACCCCAAGTGAGACGACTCTGAACGCCCCTTCCCAATCTATACAGCAAAGCTGACAAGTGATCCGGGGAGTACTGGACATATCACCCTAATGCCCAGTATGAAAAATTAGAATCGTTGTAACAACTTTTTTTAAGTTTGGATACTAAAATCATAATAACAGAAGTAACAGAATTTAGAAAACTTCTTTCAATCATTGGGTTTTCAAATAATATGTAACTAAATAATAGCCAAAGTATTAGTGATGAAAGTGCCCATCCCCCGTCACTTCTCCGTAACTTCTCTATATAAATCGCTCTTTACCATTTTATTGGTCTCCACGATGTGACAAGAGCTCTTTACATTTGGTCATAAAATATAGATACATTGCTGGAGCCGGATGGGGGCAAACTGTAAGTGATGCTATATTTCACCTCCTTCCTGTATATCACATAGCCTGCTGCTAATAATAAAACGTCTAATTATAGGAGAGCTCAGTAAGAGAACAAGGTGCTGATAATAGAATGGGAGATGTCAGGAATAGGCGAGTCCATTAATTACCATGAGAACACTTCAATCCTGCATTGTAGGGACCTCACCTGGCCCATCGCCATCTACAGGCTCCGAAATCAGCGGCACAAAATGTGGCCTCGTACATGTTATATATATCACAACAGGAAATACTTACTATATATATATATCTATACCATACATTACACAGAACCCAGAATATGTATAGTCACTGGGTCATTTACATGTGTATATTATTATTATCTCTGTACTGTGACATCACTGTGTGTATTATCCCTGTACTGTGACATCACTGTGTGTATTATCCCTGTACTGTGACATCACTGTGTGTATTATCCCTGTACTGTGACATCACTGTGTATATTATCCCTGTACTGTGACATCACTGTGTGTATTATCCCTGTACTGTGACATCGCTGTGTGTACTATCCCTGTACTGTGACATCACTGCGTGTATTATCCCTGTACTGTGACATCACTGTGTGTATTATCCCTGTACTGTGACATCACTGTGTGTATTATCCCTGTACTGTGACATCACTGTGTGTATTATCCCTGTACTGTGACATCACTGTGTGTATTATCCCTGTACTGTGACATCACTGTGTGTATTATCCCTGTACTGTGACATCACTGTGTGTATTATCTCTGTACTGTGACATCACTGTGTGTATTATCTCTGTACTGTGACATCACTGTGTGTATTATCCCTGTGCTGTGATATCACTGTGTGTACTACCCCTGTACTGTGACATCACTGTGTGTATTATCCCTGTACTGTGACATCACTGTGTGTATTATCCCTGTACTGTGACATCGCTGTGTGTATTATCCCTGTACTGTGACATCGCTATGTGTATTATCCCTGTACTGTGACATCACTGTGTGTATTATCCCTGTACTGTGACATCACTGTGTGTATTATCTCTGTACTGTGACATCACTGTGTGTATTATCCCTGTACTGTGACATCACTGTGTGTATTATCTCTGTACTGTGACATAACTGTGTGTATTATCCCTGTACTGTGACATCACTGTGTGTATTATCCCTGTACTGTGACATCACTGTGTGTATTGTTCTGTACTGTGACATCACTGTGTGTATTATCTCTGTACTGTGACATCACTGTGTGTATTATCTCTGTACTGTGACATCACCGTGTGTATTATCCCTGTACTGTGACATCACTGTGTGTATTATCCCTGTGCTGTGACATCACTGTGTATTATCCCTGTACTGTGACATCACTGTGTGTATTATCTCTGTTCTGTGACATTACTGTGTGTATTATCCCTGTGCTGTGACATCACTGTGTGTATTATCTCTGTACTGTGACATCACTGTGTGTATTATCTCTGTACTGTGACATCACTGTGTGTATTATCCCTGTGCTGTGACATCACTGTGTGTATTATCCCTGTACTGTGACATCACTGTGTGTATTATCCCTGTACTGTGACATCACTGTGTGTATTATCCCTGTGCTGTGACATCACTGTGTGTATTATCCCTGTACTGTGACATCACTGTGTGTATTATCCCTGTACTGTGACATCACTGTGTGTATTATCCCTGTACTGTGACATCACTGTGTGTATTATCCCTGTACTGTGACATCACTGTGTGTATTATCCCTGTACTGTGACATCACTGTGTGTATTATCTCTGTACTGTGACATCACTGTGTGTATTATCTCTGTACTGTGACATCACTGTGTGTATTATCCCTGTGCTGTGATATCACTGTGTGTACTACCCCTGTACTGTGACATCACTGTGTGTATTGTCCTGTACTGTGACATCACTGTGTGTATTATTCCTGTACTGTGACATCACTGTGTGTATTCTCCCTGTACTGTGACATCACTGTGTGTATTATCCCTGTACTGTGACATCACTGTGTGTATTATCCTGTACTGTGACATCACTGTGTGTATTATTCCTGTACTGTGACATCACTGTGTGTATTATCCTGTACTGTGACATCACTGTGTGTATTATCCCTGTACTGTGACATCACTGTGTGTATTATCCTGTACTGTGACATCACTGTGTGTATTATCCCTGTACTGTGACATCACTGTGTGTATTATCTCTGTACTGTGACATCACTGTGTGTATTATCCCTGTACTGTGACATCTCTGTGTGTATTATCTCTGTACTGTGACATCTCTGTGTGTATTATCCCTGTACTGTGACATCACTGTGTGTATTACCCCTGTACTGTGACATCACTGTGTGTATTATCCCTGTACTGTGACATCGCTGTGTGTATTATCCCTGTACTGTGACATCACTGTGTGTATTATCTCTGTACTGTGACATCACTGTGTGTATTATCTCTGTACTGTGACATCACTGTGTGTATTATCCCTGTACTGTGACATCACTGTGTGTATTATCCCTGTACTGTGACATCGCTGTGTGTATTATCCCTGTACTGTGACATCACTGTGTGTATTATCTCTGTACTGTGACATCACTGTGTGTATTATCTCTGTACTGTGACATCACTGTGTGTATTATCCCTGTACTGTGACATCACTGTGTGTATTATCCCTGTACTGTGACATCGCTGTGTGTATTATCCCTGTACTGTGACATCACTGTGTGTATTATCTCTGTACTGTGACATCACTGTGTGTATTATCTCTGTACTGTGACATCACTGTGTGTATTATCCCTGTACTGTGACATCACTGTGTGTATTATCTCTGTACTGTGACATCACTGTGTGTATTATCTCTGTACTGTGACATCACTGTGTGTATTATCCCTGTGCTGTGACATCACTGTGTGTATTATCCCTGTACTGTGACATCACTGTGTGTATTATCCCTGTACTGTGACATCACTGTGTGTATTATCCCTGTGCTGTGACATCACTGTGTGTATTATCCCTGTACTGTGACATCACTGTGTGTATTATCCCTGTACTGTGACATCACTGTGTGTATTATCCCTGTACTGTGACATCACTGTGTGTATTATCCCTGTACTGTGACATCACTGTGTGTATTATCCCTGTACTGTGACATCACTGTGTGTATTATCTCTGTACTGTGACATCACTGTGTGTATTATCTCTGTACTGTGACATCACTGTGTGTATTATCCCTGTGCTGTGATATCACTGTGTGTACTACCCCTGTACTGTGACATCACTGTGTGTATTGTCCTGTACTGTGACATCACTGTGTGTATTATTCCTGTACTGTGACATCACTGTGTGTATTCTCCCTGTACTGTGACATCACTGTGTGTATTATCTCTGTACTGTGACATCACTGTGTGTATTATCCCTGTACTGTGACATCTCTGTGTGTATTATCTCTGTACTGTGACATCTCTGTGTGTATTATCCCTGTACTGTGACATCACTGTGTGTATTACCCCTGTACTGTGACATCACTGTGTGTATTATCCCTGTACTGTGACATCGCTGTGTGTATTATCCCTGTACTGTGACATCGCTATGTGTATTATCCCTGTACTGTGACATCACTGTGTGTATTATCCCTGTACTGTGACATCACTGTGTGTATTATCTCTGTACTGTGACATCACTGTGTGTATTATCCCTGTACTGTGACATCACTGTGTGTATTATCTCTGTACTGTGACATAACTGTGTGTATTATCCCTGTACTGTGACATCACTGTGTGTATTATCTCTGTACTGTGACATCACTGTGTGTATTATCCCTGTACTGTGACATCACTGTGTGTATTATCTCTGTACTGTGACATAACTGTGTGTATTATCCCTGTACTGTGACATCACTGTGTGTATTATCCCTGTACTGTGACATCACTGTGTGTATTGTTCTGTACTGTGACATCACTGTGTGTATTATCTCTGTACTGTGACATCACTGTGTGTATTATCTCTGTACTGTGACATCACCGTGTGTATTATCCCTGTACTGTGACATCACTGTGTGTATTATCCCTGTGCTGTGACATCACTGTGTATTATCCCTGTACTGTGACATCACTGTGTGTATTATCTCTGTTCTGTGACATTACTGTGTGTATTATCCCTGTGCTGTGACATCACTGTGTGTATTATCTCTGTACTGTGACATCACTGTGTGTATTATCCCTGTGCTGTGACATCACTGTGTGTATTATCCCTGTACTGTGACATCACTGTGTGTATTATCCCTGTACTGTGACATCGCTGTGTGTATTATCTCTGTACTGTGACATCGCTGTGTGTATTATCCCTGTACTGTGACATCATTGTGTGTATTATCTCTGTACTGTGACATCACTGTGTGTATTATCCCTGTGCTGTGATATCACTGTGTGTATTATCCCTGTACTGGGACATCGCTATGTGTATTATCCCTGTACTGTGACATCACTGTGTGTATTATCCCTGTACTGTGACATCACTGTGTGTATTATCCCTGTACTGTGACATCACTGTGTGTATTATCCCTGTACTGGGACATCGCTATGTGTATTATCCCTGTACTGTGACATCACTGTGTGTATTATCCCTGTACTGTGACATCACTGTGTGTATTATCTCTGTACTGTGACATCGCTGTGTGTATTATCCCTGTACTGTGACATCATTGTGTGTATTATCTCTGTACTGTGACATCACTGTGTGTATTATCCCTGTACTGGGACATCGCTATGTGTATTATCCCTGTACTGTGACATCACTGTGTGTATTATCCCTGTACTGTGACATCACTGTGTGTATTATCTCTGTACTGTGACATCACTGTGTGTAATATCCCTGTACTGTGACATCACTGTGTGTATTATCTCTGTACTGTGACATCACTGTGTGTATTATCCCTGTACTGTGACATCACTGTGTGTATTATCCCTGTACTGTGACATCACTGTGTGTATTGTCCTGTACTGTGACATCACTGTGTGTATTATCTCTGTACTGTGACATCACTGTGTGTGTTATTCCTGTACTGTGACATCACTGTGTGTATTATCCTGTACTGTGACATCACTGTGTGTATTATCCCTGTACTGTGACAACACTGTGTGTATTATCCCTGTACTGTGACATCACTGTGTGTATTATCCCTGTACTGTGACATCAATGTGTGTACTATCTCTGTACTGTGACATCACTGTGTGTATTATCCCTGTACTGTGACATCACTGTGTGTATTATCCCTGTACTGTGACATCACTGTGTGTATTATCTGTCCTGTGACATCACTGTGTGTATTATCCCCTGTACTGTGACATCACTGTGTGTATTATCCCTGTACTGTGACATCACTGTGTGTATTATCCCTGTACTGTGACATCACTGTGTGTATTATCCCTGTACTGTGACATCACTGTGTGTATTATCCCTGTACTGTGACATCACTGCGTGTATTATCTCTGTACTGTGACATCACTGTGTGTATTATCCCTGTACTGTGACATCCCTTTGTGTATTATCCCTGTACTGTGACATCACTGTGTGTATTATCCCTGTACTGTGACAACACTGTGTGTATTATCCCTGTACTGTGACATCCCTGTGTGTATTATCCCTGTACTGTGACATCACTGTGTGTATTATCCCTGTACTGTGACAACACTGTGTGTATTATCCCTGTACTGTGACATCACTGTGTGTATTATCCCTGTACCGTGACATCACTTTATGTATTATCCCTGTACTGTGACATCACTGTGTGTATTATCCCTGTACTGTGACATCACTGTGTGTATTATCCCTGTACTGAGACATCACTGTGTGTATTATCCCTGTACTGTGTCATCACTGTGTGTATTATCCCTGTACTGTGACATCGCTGTGTGTATTATCCCTGTACTGTGACAACACTGTGTGTATTATCCCTGTACTGTGACATCCCTGTGTGTATTATCCCTGTACTGTGACATCACTGTGTGTATTATCCCTGTACTGTGACAACACTGTGTGTATTATCCCTGTACTGTGACATCACTGTGTGTATTATCCCTGTACCGTGACATCACTTTGTGTATTATCCCTGTACTGTGACATCACTGTGTGTATTATCCCTGTACTGTGACATCACTGTGTGTATTATCCCTGTACTGAGACATCACTGTGTGTATTATCCCTGTACTGTGTCATCACTGTGTGTATTATCCCTGTACTGTGACATCGCTGTGTGTATTATCCCTGTACTGTGACATCACTGTGTGTATTATCCCTGTACTGTGACATCACTGTGTGTATTATCTCTGTACTGTGACATCACTGTGTGTATTACCCCTGTACTGTGACATCACTGTGTGTATTATCCCTGTACTGTGACATCGCTGTGTGTATTATCTCTGTACTGTGACATCACTGTGTGTATTATCCCTGTACTGTGACATCACTGCGTGTATTATCTCTGTACTGTGACATCACTGTGTGTATTATCCCTGTACTGTGACAACACTGTGTGTATTATCCCCGTACTGTGACATCGCTGTGTGTATTATCCCTGTACTGTGACATCACTGTGTGTATTATCTCTGTACTGTGACATCACTGTGTGTATTATCCCTGTACTGTGACATCACTGTGTGTATTATCCCCGTACTGTGACATCGCTGTGTGTATTATCCCTGTACTGTGACATCACTGTGTGTATTATCCCTGTACTGTGACAACACTGTGTGTATTATCCCTGTACTGTGACATCACTGTGTGTATTATCCCCGTACTGTGACATCGCTGTGTGTATTATCCCTGTACTGTGACATCGCTGTTTGTATTATCCCTGTACTGTGACATCACTGTGTGTATTATCCCTGTACTGTGACAACACTGTGTGTATTATCCCTGTACTGTGACATCAATGTGTGTATTATCCTTGTACTGTGACATCACTGTGTATATTATCTCTGTAATGTGACATCACTGTGTGTATTATCCCTGTACTGTGACATCACTGTGTGTATTATCCCTGTACTGTGACATCACTGTGTGTATTATCTCTGTACTGTGACATCACTGTGTGTATTATCTCTGTACTGTGACATCACTGTGTGTATTATCCCTGTACTGTGACATCACTGTGTGTATTATCCCTGTACCGTTACATCACTTTGTGTATTATCCATGTACTGTGACATCACTGTGTGTATTATCCCTGTACTGTGACATTACTGTGTGTATTATCCCTGTACTGTGACATCACTGTGTGTATTATCCCTGTACTGTGACATCCCTGTGTGTATTATCCCTGTACTGTGACATCACTGTGTGTATTATCCCTGTACTGTGACATCACTTTGTGTATTATCCCTGTACTGTGACATCACTGTGTGTATTATCCCTGTACTGTGACATTACTGTGTGTATTATCCCTGTACTGTGACATCACTGTGTGTATTATCCCTGTACTGTGACATCACTGTGTGTATTATCTCTGTATTGTGACAACACTGTGTATAATCCCTGTACTGTGACATCACTGTGTGTATTATCCCTGTACTGTGACATCACTGTGTGTATTATCCCTGTAATGTGACATCACTGTGTGTATTATCCCTGTACTGTGACATCACTGTGTGTATTATCCCTGTACTGTGACATCGCTATGTGTATTATCCCTGTACTGTGACATCACTGTGTGTATTATCCTGTACTGTGACATCACTGTGTGTATTATCCCTGTACTGTGACATCACTGTGAGTATTATCCCTGTACTGTGACATCACTGTGTGTATTATCTCTGTACCATGACATCGCTGTGTGTATTATCCCTGTACTGTGACATCACTGTGTGTATTATCTCTGTACTGTGACATCACTGTGTGTATTATCCCTGTACTGTGACATCACTGTGTATTATCCCTGTACTATGACATCACTGTGTGTATTATCTCTGTACCATGACATCACTGTGTGTATTATCCCTGTACTGTGACATCACTGTGTGTATTATCCCTGTACTGTGACATCACTGTGTGTATTATCCCTGTACTGTGACATCACTGTGTGTATTATCCCTGTACTGTGATATCACTGTGTGTATTATCTCTGTACTGTGACATCACTGGTTGTACTTTCCCTGTACTGTGACATCACTGTGTGTATTATCCCTGTGCTGTGTCATCACTGTGTGTATTATCCCTGTACTGTGACATCACTGTGTGTACTATCCCTGTGCTGTGTCATCACTGTGTGTATTATCCCTGTACTGTGACATCACTGTGTGTATTATCCTGTACTGTGTCATCACTGTGTGTATTATCCCCTGTACTGTGACATCACTGTGTGTATTATCCCTGTACTGAGACATGACTGTGTGTATTATCCCTGTACTGTGTCATCACTGTGTGTATTATCCCTGTACTGTGACATCGCTGTGTGTATTATCCCTGTACTGTGACATCACTGTGTGTATTATCCCTGTACTGTGACATCACTGTGTGTATTATCTCTGTACTGTGACATCACTGTGTGTATTATCCTTGTACTGTGACATCCCTGTGTGTATTATCCCTGTACTGTGACATCACTGTGTGTATTATCCCTGTACTGTGACATCACTGTGTGTATTATCCCTGTACTGTGACATCGCTGTGTGTATTATCCCTGTACTGTGACATCACTGTGTGTATTATCCCTGTACTGTGACATCGCTGTGTGTATTATCCCTGTACTGTGACATCACTGTGTGTATTATCTCTGTACTGTGACATCACTTTGTGTATTACCCCTGTACTGTGACATCACTTTGTGTATTATCTCTGTACTGTGACATCACTTTGTGTATTATCTCTGTACTATGACATCGCTGTGTGTATTATCCCTGTACTGTGACATTACTGTGTGTATTGTCCCTGTACTGTGACATCATTGTGTGTATTATCCCTGTACTGTGACATCACTGTGTGTATTATCCCTGTACTGTGACATCACTGTGTGTATTATCCCTGTACTGTGACATCACTGTGTGTATTATCTGTGTACTGTGACATCACTTTGTGTATTACCCCTGTACTGTGACATCACTGTGTGTATTATCCCTGTACTGTGACATCACTTTGTGTATTATCTCTGTACTATGACATCGCTGTGTGTATTATCCCTGTACTGTGACATCACTGTGTGTATTATCCCTGTACTGTGACATCACTGTGTGTATTATCCCTGTACTGTGACATCACTGTGTGTATTATCCCTGTGCTGTGACATCACTGTGTGTATTATCCCTGTACTGTGACATCACTGTGTGTATTATCCCTGTACTGTGACATCACTGTGTGTATTATCCCTGTACTGTGACATCACTGTGTGTATTATCCTGTACTGTGACATCACTGTGTGTATTATCCCTGTACTGTGACATCACTGTGTGTATTATCCCTGTACTGTGACATCACTGTGTGTATTATCCCTGTACTGTGACATCACTTTGTGTATTATCCCTGTACTGTGACATCACTGCGTGTATTATCTCTGTACTGTGACATCACTGTGTGTATTATCCCTGTACTGTGACATTACTGTGTGTGTATTATCTCTGTACTGTGACATCACTGTGTGTATTATCCCTGTCCTGTGACAACACTGTGTGTATTATCCCCGTACTGTGACGTCGCTGTGTGTATTATCCCTGTACTGTGACATCACTGTGTGTATTATCTCTGTACTGTGACATCACTGTGTGTATTACCCCTGTTCTGTGACATTACTGTGTGTTTTATCCCCGTACTGTGACATCGCTGTGTGTATTAACCCTGTTCTGTGACATTACTGTGTGTATTATCCCTGTACTGTGACATCACTGTGTGTATTATCTCTGTACTGTGACATCACTGTGTGTATTATCCCTGTACTGTGACATCACTGTGTGTATTTTCCCCGTACTGTGACATCGCTGTGTGTATTATCCCTGTACTGTGACATCACTGTGTGTATTATCCCTGTACTGTGACATCACTGTGTGTATTATCCCTGTACTGTGACATCACTGTGTGTATTATCCCTGTACTGTGACATCACTGTGTGTATTATCCCTGTACTGTGACAACACTGTGTGTATTATCCCTGTACTGTGACATCACTGTGTGTATTATCTCTGTACTGTGACATCACTGTGTGTATTATCTCTGTACTGTGAAATCACTGTGTGTATTACCCTTGTACTGTGACATCACTGTGTGTATTATCCCTGTACTGTGACATCACTGTGTGTATTATCCCTGTACTGTGACATCACTGTGTGTATTATCCCCTGTACTGTGACATCACTGTGTGTATTATCTCTGTACTGTGACATCACTGTGTGTATTATCCCTGTACTGTGACATCACTGTGTGTATTATCTCTGTACTGTGACATCACTGTGTGTATTATCTCTGTACTGTGACATCGCTGTGTATATTATCCATGTACTGTGACATCACTGTGTGTATTATCCCTGTACTGTGACATCACTGTGTGTATTATCCCTGTACTGTGACATCACTGTGTGTATTATCTCTGTACTGTGACATCACTGTGTATATTATCTCTGTACTGTGACATCACTGTCTGTATTATCCCTGTACTGTGACATCACTGTGTGTATTATCCCTGTACTGTGACATCACTGTGTGTATTATCTCTGTACTGTGACATCACTGTGTGTATTATCCCCTGTACTGTGACATCACTGTGTGTATTATCTCTGTACTGTGACATCACTGTCTGTATTATCCCTGTACTGTGACATCACTGTGTGTATTATCCCTGTACTGTGACATCACTGTGTGTATTATCCCTGTACTGTGACATCACTGTGTGTATTATCCCCGTACTGTGACATCGCTTTGTGTATTATCCCTGTACTGTGACATTACTGTATGTATTATCCCTGTACTGTGACATTAATGTGTGTATTATCACTGTACTGTGACATCACTGTGTGTATTATCTCTGTACTGTGACAACACTGTGTGTATTATCCCTGTACTGTGACATCACTGTGTGTATTATCCCTGTACTGTGACATCACTGTGTGTATTATCCTTGTACTGTGACATCACTGGTTGTACTTTCCCTGTATTGTGTCATCACTGTGTGTATTATCCCCTGTACTGTGACATCACTGTGTGTATTATCCCTGTACTGTGACATCACTGTGTGTATTATCCCTGTACTGTGACATCACTGTGTGTATTATCCCTGTACTGTGACATCACTGTGTGTATTATCCCTGTGCTGTGACATCACTGTGTGTATTATCCCTGTACTGTGACATCACTGTGTGTATTATCCCTGTACTGTGTCATCACTGTGTGTATTATCCCTGTACTGTGTCATCACTGTGTGTATTATCCCTGTACTGTGACATCACTGTGTGTATTATCCCTGTACTGTGACATCACTGTGTGTATTATCCCTGTACTGTGACATTGCTGTGTGTATTATCCCTGTACTGTGACATCGCTGTGTGTATTATCCCTGTACTGAGACATCACTGTGTGTATTATCCCTGTACTGTGACATCACTGTGTGTATTATCCCTGTACTGTGACATCACTGTGTGTATTATCCCTGTACTGTGACATCACTGTGTATTATCCCTGTACTGTGACATCGCTGTGTGTATTATCCCTGTACTGTGACATCACTGTGTGTATTATCCCTGTACTGTGACATCACTGTGTGTATTATCCCTGTACTGTGACATCCCTGTTTGTATTATCCCTGTACTGTGACATCACTGTGTGTATTATCCCTGTACTGTGACATCACTGTGTGTATTATCCCTGTACTGTGACATTGCTGTGTGTATTATCCCTGTACTGTGACATCACTGTGTGTATTATCCCTGTACTGTGACATCACTGTGTGTATTATCCCTGTACTGTGACATCACTGTGTGTATTATCCCTGTACTGTGACATCACTGTGTGTATTATCCCTGTACTGTGACATTGCTGTGTGTATTATCCCTGTACTGTGACATTACTGTGTGTACTATCCCTGTACTGTGACATCTCTGTGTGTATTATCCCTGTACTGTGACATCACTGTGTGTATTATCCCTGTACTGTGACATCGCTGTGTGTAGTATCCCTGTACTGTGACATCGCTGTGTGTATTATCCCTGTACTGTGACATCACTGTGTATTATTCCTGTACTGTGACATCACTGTGTGTATTATCCTTGAACTGTTACATCACTGTGTGTATTATCCCTGTACTGTGACATCACTGTGTGTATTATCCCTGTACTGTGACATCACTGTGTGTATTATCCCTGTACTGTGACATCACTGTGTGTATTATCCCTGTACTGTGACATCACTGTGTGTATTATCCCTGTACTGTGACATCACTGTGTGTATTATCCCTGTACTGTGACATCACTGTGTGTATTATCCCTGTACTGTGACATCGCTATGTGTATTATCCCTGTACTGTGGCATCACTGCGTGTATTATCCCTGTACTGTGACATCACTGTGTGTATTATCTCTATACTGTGACATCACTGTGTGTATTATCCCTGTACTGTGACATCACTGTGTGTATTATCCCTGTACTGTGACATCATTGTGTGTATTATCCCTGTACTGTGACATTGCTGTGTGTATTATCCCTGTATTGTGACATCACTGTGTGTATTATCCCTGTACTGTGACATCACTGTGTGTATTATCCTTGAACTGTTACATCACTGTGTGTATTATCCCCTGTACTGTGACATCGCTGTGTGTATTATCTCTGTACTGTGACATCACTGTGTGTATTATCCCTGTACTGTGACATCACTGTGTGTATTATCCCTGTACAGTGACATCACTGTGTGTATTATCCCTGCACTGTGACATCGCTGTGTGTATTATTCCTGTACTGTGACATCACTGTGTGTATTATCCCTGTACTGTGACATCACTGTGTGTATTATCCCCTGTACTGTGACATCGCTGTGTGTATTATCTCTGTACTGTGACATCACTGTGTGTATTATCCCTGTACTGTGACATCGCTGTGTGTATTATTCCTGTACTGTGACATCACTGTGTGTATTATCCCTGTACTGTGACATCACTGTGTGTATTATCCCTGTACTGTGACATCGCTATGTGTGTTATCCCTGTACTGTGACATCACTGTGTGTATTATCTCTGTACTGTGACATCGCTGTGTGTATTATCCATGTACTGTGACATCACTGTGTGTATTATTCCTGTATTGTGACATCACTGTGTGTATTATCTCTGTACTGTGACATCACTGTGTGTAATATCCTTGTACTGTGACATCACTGTGTGTATTATCCCTGTACTGTGACATCACTGTGTGTATTATCCCTGTACTGTGACATCACTGTGTGTATTATCCCTGTACTGTGACATCACTGTGTGTATTATCCCTGTACTGTGACATCACTGTGTGTATTATCCCTGTACTGTGACATCACTGTGTGTATTATCCCTGTACTGTGACATCACTTTGTGTATTATCCCTGTACTGTGACATCACTGTGTGTATTATCCCTGTACTGTGACATCACTGTGTGTATTATCCCTGTACTGTGACATCGCTGTGTGTATTATCCCTGTACTGTGACATCACTGTGTGTATTATCCCTGTACTGTGACATTACTGTGTGTATTACCCCTGTACTGTGACATCACTGTGTGTATTATCTCTGTACTGTGACATCGCTATGTGTATTATCCCTGTACTGTGACATCACTGTGTGTATTATCCCTCTACTGTGACATCACTGTGTGTATTATCCCTGTACTGTGACATCACTGTGTGTATTATCCCTGTACTGTGACATCACTGTGTGTATTATCCCTGTACTGTGACATCACTGTGTGTATTATCCTTGTACTGTGACATCACTGTGTGTTTTATCCCTGTACTGTGACATAACTGTGTATTATCCCTGTACTGTGACATTACTGTGTGTATCATCCCTGTACTGTGACATTACTGTGTGTATTATCCCTGTACTGTGACATCACTGTGTGTATTATCCCTGTACTGTGACATCCCTGTGTGTATTATCCCTGTACTGTGACATCACTGTGTGTATTATCCTTGTACTGTAACATCACTGTGTGTTTCATCCCTGTACTGTGACATCACTGTGTGTATTATCCTTGTACTGTGACATCACTGTGTATATTATCTCTGTAATGTGACATCACTGTGTGTATTATCCTTGTACTGTGACATCCCTGTGTGTATTATCCCTGTACTGTGACATCACTGTGTGTATTATCCCCTGTACTGTGACATTACTGTGTGTATTATCCCTGTACTGTGACATCACTGTGTGTATTATCCCTGTACTGTGACATCGCTGTGTGTATTATCCCTGTACTGTGACATCACTGTGTGTATTATCCCTGTACTGTGACATCACTGTGTGTATTAACCCTGTACTGTGACATCACTTTGTGTATTACCCCTGTACTGTGACATCACTGTGTGTATTATCCCTGTACTGTGATATCACTGTGTGTATTATCCCTGTACTGTGACATCAATGTGTGTATTATCCCTGTACTGTGACATCACTGTGTGTATTATCCCTGTACTGTGACATCACTGTGTGTATTATCCTTGTACTGTGACATCACTGTGTGTTTTATCCCTGTACTGTGGCATCACTGTGTGTATTATCCCTGTACTGTAACATCACTGTGTGTATTATCTCTGTACTGTGACATCACTGTGTGTATTATCCTTGTACTGTGACATCCCTGTGTGTATTATCCCTGTACTGTGACATCACTGTGTGTATTATCCCTGTACTGTGACATCACTGTGTGTATTATCTCTGTACTGTGACATCACTGTGTATTATCCCTGTACAGTGACATTACTGTGTGTATTATCCCTGTACTGTGACATTACTGTGTGTATTATCCCTGTACTGTGACATCGCTGTGTGTATTATCCCTGTACTGTGACATCACTGTGTATATTATCCCTGTACTGTGACATCACTGTGTGTATTATCCCTGTACTGTGACATCGCTGTGTGTATTATCCCTGTACTGTGACATCACTGTGTGTATTATCCCTTTACTGTGACATCGCTGTGTGTATTATCTCTGTACTGTGACATCACTGTGTGTATTATCCCTGTACTGTGACATCACTTTGTGTATTATCCCTGTACTGTGACATCACTGTGTGTATTATCCCTGTACTGTGACATCACTGTGTGTATTATCTCTGTACTGTGACATCACTGTGTGTATTATCCCTGTACTGTGACATCACTGTGTGTATTATCTCTGTACTGTGACAACACTGTGTATTATCCCTGTACTGTGACATCACTGTGTGTATTATCCCTGTACTGTGACATCACTGTGTGTATTATCCCTGTACTGTGACATTACTGTGTGTATTATCCCTGTACTGTGACATCACTGTGTGTAGTATCTCTGTACTATGACATTGCTGTGTGTATTATCCCTGTACTGTGACATCACTGCGTGTATTACCCCTGTACTGTGACATCACTATGTGTATTACCCCTGTACTGTGACATCACTGTGTATTATCTCTGTACTGTGACATCACTGTGTGTATTATCTCTGTACTGTGACATCACTGTGTGTATTATCCCTGTACTGTGACATCACTGTGTGTATTATCCCTGTACTGTGACATCCCTGTGTGTATTACCCCTGTACTGAGACATCACTGCATGTATTATCTCTGTACTGTGACATCACTGTGTGTATTACCCCTGTACTGTGACATCACTGCGTGTATTATCTCTGTACTGTGACATCACTGTGTGTATTACCCCTGTACTGTGACATCACTGCATGTATTATCTCTGTACTGTGACATCACTGTGTGTATTACCCCTGTACTGTGACATCACTGCGTGTATTATCTCTGTACTGTGACATCACTGTGTGTATTACCCCTGTACTGTGACATCACTGTGTGTATTATCTCTGTACTGTGACATCACTGTGTGTATTACCCCTGTACTGTGACATCACTGTGTGTATTACCCCTGTACTGTGACATCACTGTGTGTATTACCCCTGTACTGTGACATCACTGTGTATTATACCTGTACTGTGACATCACTGTGTGTATTATCTCTGTACTGTGACATCACTGTGTGTATTATCTCTGTACTGTGACATCACTGTGTGTATTATCTCAGTACTGTGACATCACTGTGTGTATTATCCCTGTACTGTGACATCACTGTGTGTATTATCCCTGTACTGTGACATCACTGTGTGTATTACCCCTGTACTGTGACATCACTGTGTGTATTATCCTGTACTGTGACATCACTGTGTGTATTACCCCTGTACTGTGACATCACTGTGTGTATTATCCCTGTACTGTGACATCACTGTGTGTATTACCCCTGTACTGTGACATCACTGTGTGTATTATCCTGTACTGTGACATCACTGTGTGTATTATCCCTGTACTGTGACAACACTGTGTGTATTATCTCTGTACTGTGACATCACTGTGTATCATCCCTCTACTGTGACATCACTGTGTGTATTATCCCTGTACTGTGACATCGCTATGTGTATTACCCCTGTACTGTGACATCACTGTGTGTATTACCCCTGTACTGAGACATCACTGCATGTATTATCTCTGTACTGTGACATCACTGTGTGTATTACCCCTGTACTGTGACATCACTGCGTGTATTATCTCTGTACTGTGACATCACTGTGTGTATTACCCCTGTACTGTGACATCACTGTGTGTATTATCCCTGTACTGTGACATCACTGTGTGTATTATCCCTGTACTGTGACATCACTGTGTGTATTACCCCTGTACTGTGACATCACTGTGTGTATTATCTCTGTACTGTGATATCACTGTGTGTATTATCCCTGTACTGTGACATCACTGTGTGTATTCTCTCTGTACTGTGACATCACTGTGTGTATTATCCCTGTACTGTGACATCACTGTGTGTATTATCTCTGTACTGTGACATCACTGTGTGTATTATCTCTGTACTGTGACATCACTGTGTGTATTATCTCTGTACTGTGACATCACAGTGTGTATTATCCCTGTACTGTGACATCACTGTGTGTATTACCCCTGTACTGTGACATCACTGTGTGTATTATCTCTGTACTGTGACATCACTGTGTGTATTATCCCTGTACTGTGACATCACTGTGTGTATTATCCCTGTACTGTGACATCACTGTGTGTATTATCCCTGTACTGTGACATCACTGTGTGTATTATCTCTGTACTGTGACATCACTGTGTGTATTATCCTGTACTGTGACATGACTGTGTGTATTATCTCTGTACTGTGACATCACTGTGTGTACTATCTCTGTACTGTGACATCACTGTGTCTATTATCTCTGTACTGTGACATCACTGTGTGTATTATCCCTGTACTGTGACATCGCTGTGTGTATTATCCCTGTACTGTGACATCACTGTGTGTATTATCCCTGTACTATGACATCACTGTGTGTATTATCCCTGTACTGTGACATCACTGTGTGTATTATCCCTGTACTGTGACATCGCTGTGTGTATAATCCATGTACTGTGACATCACTGTGTGTATTATCCCTGTACTGTGACATCACTGTGTGTATTACCCCTGTACTGTGACATCACTGTGTGTATTATCCTGTACTGTGACATCACTGTGTGTATTATCCTGTACTGTGACATCACTGTGTGTATTATCTCTGTACTGTGACATCACTGTGTGTATTATCCCTGTACTGTGACATCACTGTGTGTATTATCCCTGTACTGTGACATCACTGTGTGTATTATCCCTGTACTGTGACATCACTGTGTGTATTATCTCTGTACTGTGACATCACTGTGTGTATTATCTCTGTACTGTGACATCACTGTGTGTATTATCCCTGTACTGTGACATCACTGTGTGCATTATCCCTGTACTGTGACATCACTGTGTGTATTACCCCTGTACTGTGACATCACTGTGTGTATTATCCTGTACTGTGACATCACTGTGTGTATTACCCCTGTACTGTGACATCACTGTGTGTATTATCCCTGTACTGTGACATCACTGTGTGTATTACCCCTGTACTGTGACATCACTGTGTGTATTATCCTGTACTGTGACATCACTGTGTGTATTATCCCTGTACTGTGACATCACTGTGTGTATTATCTCTGTACTGTGACATCACTGTGTGTATCATCCCTCTACTGTGACATCACTGTGTGTATCATCCCTCTACTGTGACATCACTGTGTGTATTACCCCTGTACTGTGACATCACTGTGTGTATTATCCTGTACTGTGACATCACTGTGTGTATTATCCCTGTACTGTGACATCACTGTGTGTATTATCCCTGTACTGTGACATCACTGTGTGTATCATCCCTCTACTGTGACATCACTGTGTGTATTATCCCTGTACTGTGACATCGCTATGTGTATTATCCCTGTACTGTGACATCACTGCATGTATTATCTCTGTATTGTGACATCACTGTGTGTATTACCCCTGTACTGTGACATCATTGCGTGTATTATCTCTGTACTGTGACATCACTGTGTGTATTACCCCTGTACTGTGACATCACTGTGTGTATTACCCCTGTACTGTGACATCACTGTGTGTATTATCCCTGTACTGTGACATCACTGTGTGTATTACCCCTGTACTGTGACATCACTGTGTGTATTATCCTGTACTGTGACATCACTGTGTGTATTATCCCTGTACTGTGACATCACTGTGTGTATTATCCCTGTACTGTGACATCACTGTGTGTATCATCCCTCTACTGTGACATCACTGTGTGTATCATCCCTCTACTGTGACATCACTGTGTGTATTACCCCTGTACTGTGACATCACTGTGTGTATTATCCTGTACTGTGACATCACTGTGTGTATTATCCCTGTACTGTGACATCACTGTGTGTATTATCCCTGTACTGTGACATCACTGTGTGTATCATCCCTCTACTGTGACATCACTGTGTGTATTATCCCTGTACTGTGACATCGCTATGTGTATTATCCCTGTACTGTGACATCACTGCATGTATTATCTCTGTATTGTGACATCACTGTGTGTATTACCCCTGTACTGTGACATCATTGCGTGTATTATCTCTGTACTGTGACATCACTGTGTGTATTACCCCTGTACTGTGACATCACTGTGTGTATTACCCCTGTACTGTGACATCACTGTGTGTATTATCTCTGTACTGTGACATCACTGTGTGTATTACCCCTGTACTGTGACATCACTGTGTGTATTACCCCTGTACTGTGATATCACTGTGTGTATTACCCCTGTACTGTGACATCACTGTGTGTATTACCCCTGTACTGTGACATCACTGTGTATTATACCTGTACTGTGACATCACTGTGTGTATTATCTCTGTACTGTGACATCACTGTGTGTATTATCTCTGTACTGTGACATCACTGTGTGTATTATCCCTGTACTGTGACATCACTGTGTGTATTATCCCTGTACTGTGACATCACTGTGTGTATTACCCCTGTACTGTGACATCACTGTGTGTATTATCTCTGTACTGTGACATCACTGTGTGTATTATCCCTGTACTGTGACATCACTGTGTGTATTATCTCTGTACTGTGACATCACTGTGTGTATTATCCCTGTACTGTGACATCACTGTGTGTATTATCTCTGTACTGTGACATCACTGTGTGTATTATCTCTGTACTGTGACATCACTGTGTGTATTATCTCTGTACTGTGACATCACTGTGTGTATTATCCCTGTACTGTGACATCACTGTGTGTATTATCCCTGTACTGTGACATCACTGTGTATATTATCCCCTGTACTGTGACATCACTGTGTGTATTATCCCTGTACTGTGACATCACTGTGTGTATTATCCCTGTACTGTGACATCACTGTGTGTATTATCCCTGTACTGTGACATCACTGTGTGTAATATCCCTGTACTGTGACATCACTGTGTGTATTATCCTGTACTGTGACATCACTGTGTGTATTATCCCTGTACTGTGACATCGCTGTGTGTACTATCTCTGTACTGTGACATCACTGTGTGTATTATCTCTGTACTGTGACATCACTGTGTGTATTATCCCTGTACTGTGACATCGCTGTGTGTATTATCCCTGTACTGTGACATCACTGTGTGTATTATCCCTGTACTGTGACATCACTGTGTGTATTATCCCTGTACTGTGACATCACTGTGTGTATAATCCATGTACTGTGACATCACTGTGTGTATTATCCCTGTACTGTGACATCACTGTGTGTATTATCCCTGTACTGTGACATCACTGTGTGTATTACCCCTGTACTGTGACATCACTGTGTGTATTATCCTGTACTGTGACATCACTGTGTGTATTATCCTGTACTGTGACATCACTGTGTGTATTATCTCTGTACTGTGACATCACTGTTTGTATTACCCCTGTACTGTGACATCACTGTGTGTATTACCCATGTACTGTGATATCACTGTGTGTATTACCCCTGTACTGTGACATCACTGTGTGTATTACCCCTGTACTGTGATATCACTGTGTATTATACCTGTACTGTGACATCACTGTGTGTATTATCTCTGTACTGTGACATCACTGTGTGTATTATCCCTGTACTGTGACATCAATGTGTGTATTATCCCTGTACTGTGACATCACTGTGTGTATTACCCCTGTACTGTGACATCACTGTGTGTATTATCTCTGTACTGTGACATCACTGTGTGTATTATCTCTGTACTGTGACATCACTGTGTGTATTATCCCTGTACTGTGACATCACTGTGTGTATTATCTCTGTACTGTGACATCACTGTGTGTATTATCTCTGTACTGTGACATCACTGTGTGTATTATCTCTGTACTGTGACATCACTGTGTGTATTATCCCTGTACTGTGACATCACTGTGTGTATTATCCCTGTACTGTGACATCACTGTGTATATTATCCCCTGTACTGTGACATCACTGTGTGTATTATCCCTGTACTGTGACATCACTGTGTGTATTATCCCTGTACTGTGACATCACTGTGTGTATTATCCCTGTACTGTGACATCACTGTGTGTAATATCCCTGTACTGTGACATCACTGTGTGTATTATCCTGTACTGTGACATCACTGTGTGTATTATCCCTGTACTGTGACATCGCTGTGTGTACTATCTCTGTACTGTGACATCTCTGTGTGTATTATCTCTGTACTGTGACATCACTGTGTGTATTATCCCTGTACTGTGACATCGCTGTGTGTATTATCCCTGTACTGTGACATCACTGTGTGTATTATCCCTGTACTGTGACATCACTGTGTGTATTATCCCTGTACTGTGACATCACTGTGTGTATTATCCCTGTACTGTGACATCGCTGTGTGTATAATCCATGTACTGTGACATCACTGTGTGTATTATCCCTGTACTGTGACATCACTGTGTGTATTACCCCTGTACTGTGACATCACTGTGTGTATTATCCTGTACTGTGACATCACTGTGTGTATTATCCTGTACTGTGACATCACTGTGTGTATTATCTCTGTACTGTGACATCACTGTGTGTATTATCCCTGTACTGTGACATCACTGTGTGTATTATCCCTGTACTGTGACATCACTGTGTGTATTATCCCTGTACTGTGACATCACTGTGTGTATTATCTCTGTACTGTGACATCACTGTGTGTATTATCTCTGTACTGTGACATCACTGTGTGTATTATCCCTGTACTGTGACATCACTGTGTGTATTATCCCTGTACTGTGACATCACTGTGTGTATTACCCCTGTACTGTGACATCACTGTGTGTATTATCCTGTACTGTAACATCACTGTGTGTATTACCCCTGTACTGTGACATCACTGTGTGTATTATCCCTGTACTGTGACATCACTGTGTGTATTACCCCTGTACTGTGACATCACTGTGTGTATTATCCTGTACTGTGACATCACTGTGTGTATTATCCCTGTACTGTGACATCACTGTGTGTATTATCTGTGTACTGTGACATCACTGTGTATCATCCCTCTACTGTGACATCACTGTGTGTATTATCCCTGTACTGTGACATCGCTATGTGTATTATCCCTGTACTGTGACATCACCGTGTGTATTACCCCTGTACTGTGACATCACTGTGTGTATTACCCCTGTACTGTGACAGCACTGTGTGTATAATCCATGTACTGTGACATCACTGTGTGTATTACCCCTGTACTGAGACATCACTGCATGTATTATCTCTGTACTGTGACATCACTGTGTGTATTACCCCTGTACTGTGACATCACTGCGTGTATTATCTCTGTACTGTGACATCACTGTGTGTATTACCCCTGTACTGTGACATCACTGTGTGTATTATCTCTGTACTGTGACATCACTGTGTGTATTACCCCTGTACTGTGACATCACTGTGTGTATTACCCCTGTACTGTGATATCACTGTGTGTATTACCCCTGTACTGTGACATCACTGTGTGTATTATCCCTGTACTGTGATATCACTGTGTGTATTACCCCTGTACTGTGACATCACTGTGTGTATTACCCCTGTACTGTGACATCACTGTGTATTATACCTGTACTGTGACATCACTGTGTGTATTATCTCTGTACTGTGACATCACTGTGTGTATTATCTCTGTACTGTGACATCACTGTGTGTATTATCCCTGTACTGTGACATCACTGTGTGTATTATCCCTGTACTGTGACATCATTGTGTGTATTACCCCTGTACTGTAACATCACTGTGTGTATTATCTCTGTACTGTGACATCACTGTGTGTATTATCCCTGTACTGTGACATCACTGTGTGTATTATCTCTGTACTGTGACATCACTGTGTGTATTATCCCTGTACTGTGACATCACTGTGTGTATTATCTCTGTACTGTGACATCACTGTGTGTATTATCTCTGTACTGTGACATCACTGTGTGTATTATCTCTGTACTGTGACATCACTGTGTGTATTATCCCTGTACTGTGACATCACTGTGTGTATTATCCCTGTACTGTGACATCACTGTGTATATTATCCCCTGTACTGTGACATCACTGTGTGTATTATCCCTGTACTGTGACATCACTGTGTGTATTATCCCTGTACTGTGACATCACTGTGTGTATTATCCCTGTACTGTGACATCACTGTGTGTAATATCCCTGTACTGTGACATCACTGTGTGTATTATCCTGTACTGTGACATCACTGTGTGTATTATCCCTGTACTGTGACATCGCTGTGTGTACTATCTCTGTACTGTGACATCACTGTGTGTATTATCTCTGTACTGTGACATCACTGTGTGTATTATCCCTGTACTGTGACATCGCTGTGTGTATTATCCCTGTACTGTGACATCACTGTGTGTATTATCCCTGTACTGTGACATCACTGTGTGTATTATCCCTGTACTGTGACATCACTGTGTGTATTATCCCTGTACTGTGACATCGCTGTGTGTATAATCCATGTACTGTGACATCACTGTGTGTATTATCCCTGTACTGTGACATCACTGTGTGTATTACCCCTGTACTGTGACATCACTGTGTGTATTATCCTGTACTGTGACATCACTGTGTGTATTACCCCTGTACTGTGACATCACTGTGTGTATTATCTCTGTACTGTGACATCACTGTGTGTATTATCCCTGTACTGTGACATCACTGTGTGTATTATCCCTGTACTGTGACATCACTGTGTGTATTATCCCTGTACTATGACATCACTGTGTGTATTATCCCTGTACTGTGACATCACTGTGTGTATTATCCCTGTACTGTGACATCACTGTGTGTATTATCCTGTACTGTGACATCACTGTGTGTATTACCCCTGTACTGTGACATCACTGTGTGTATTACCCCTGTACTGTGACAGCACTGTGTGTATAATCCATGTACTGTGACATCACTGTGTGTATTACCCCTGTACTGTGACATCACTGTGTGTATTACCCCTGTACTGAGACATCACTGCATGTATTATCTCTGTACTGTGACATCACTGTGTGTATTACCCCTGTACTGTGACATCACTGCGTGTATTATCTCTGTACTGTGACATCACTGTGTGTATTACCCCTGTACTGTGACATCACTGTGTGTATTATCTCTGTACTGTGACATCACTGTGTGTATTACCCCTGTACTGTGACATCACTGTGTGTATTACCCCTGTACTGTGATATCACTGTGTGTATTACCCCTGTACTGTGACATCACTGTGTGTATTATCCCTGTACTGTGACATCACTGTGTGTATTATCCCTGTACTGTGACATCACTGTGTGTAATATCCCTGTACTGTGACATCACTGTGTGTATTATCCTGTACTGTGACATCACTGTGTGTATTATCCCTGTACTGTGACATCGCTGTGTGTACTATCTCTGTACTGTGACATCACTGTGTGTATTATCTCTGTACTGTGACATCACTGTGTGTATTATCCCTGTACTGTGACATCGCTGTGTGTATTATCCCTGTACTGTGACATCACTGTGTGTATTATCTCTGTACTGTGACATCACTGTGTGTATTATCCCTGTACTGTGACATCGCTGTGTGTATTATCCCTGTACTGTGACATCACTGTGTGTATTATCCCTGTACTGTGACATCACTGTGTGTATTATCCCTGTACTGTGACATCACTGTGTGTATTATCCCTGTACTGTGACATCGCTGTGTGTATAATCCATGTACTGTGACATCACTGTGTGTATTATCCCTGTACTGTGACATCACTGTGTGTATTACCCCTGTACTGTGACATCACTGTGTGTATTATCCTGTACTGTGACATCACTGTGTGTATTACCCCTGTACTGTGACATCACTGTGTGTATTATCTCTGTACTGTGACATCACTGTGTGTATTATCCCTGTACTGTGACATCACTGTGTGTATTATCCCTGTACTGTGACATCACTGTGTGTATTATCCCTGTACTATGACATCACTGTGTGTATTATCCCTGTACTGTGACATCACTGTGTGTATTATCCCTGTACTGTGACATCACTGTGTGTATTATCCTGTACTGTGACATCACTGTGTGTATTACCCCTGTACTGTGACATCACTGTGTGTATTACCCCTGTACTGTGACAGCACTGTGTGTATAATCCATGTACTGTGACATCACTGTGTGTATTACCCCTGTACTGTGACATCACTGTGTGTATTACCCCTGTACTGAGACATCACTGCATGTATTATCTCTGTACTGTGACATCACTGTGTGTATTACCCCTGTACTGTGACATCACTGCGTGTATTATCTCTGTACTGTGACATCACTGTGTGTATTACCCCTGTACTGTGACATCACTGTGTGTATTATCTCTGTACTGTGACATCACTGTGTGTATTACCCCTGTACTGTGACATCACTGTGTGTATTACCCCTGTACTGTGATATCACTGTGTGTATTACCCCTGTACTGTGACATCACTGTGTGTATTACCCCTGTACTGTGACATCACTGTGTATTATACCTGTACTGTGACATCACTGTGTGTATTATCTCTGTACTGTGACATCACTGTGTGTATTATCTCTGTACTGTGACATCACTGTGTGTATTATCCCTGTACTGTGACATCACTGTGTGTATTATCCCTGTACTGTGACATCACTGTGTGTATTACCCCTGTACTGTGACATCACTGTGTGTATTATCTCTGTACTGTGACATCACTGTGTGTATTATCCCTGTACTGTGACATCACTGTGTGTATTATCTCTGTACTGTGACATCACTGTGTGTATTATCCCTGTACTGTGACATCACTGTGTGTATTATCTCTGTACTGTGACATCACTGTGTGTATTATCTCTGTACTGTGACATCACTGTGTGTATTATCCCTGTACTGTGACATCACTGTGTGTATTATCCCTGTACTGTGACATCACTGTGTGTATTACCCCTGTACTGTGACATCACTGTGTGTATTATCCTGTACTGTGACATCACTGTGTGTATTATCCTGTACTGTGACATCACTGTGTGTATTATCCCTGTACTGTGACATTACTGTGTGTATTATCCCTGTACTGTGACATCACTGTGTGTATTATCTCTGTACTGTGACATCACTGTGTGTATTATCCCTGTACTGTGACATCACTGTGTGTATTATCCCTGTACTGTGACATCACTGTGTGTATTATCCCTGTACTGTGACATCACTGTGTGTATTATCCCTGTACTGTGACATCGCTGTGTGTATTATCCCTGTACTGTGACATCGCTGTGTGTATTATCTCTGTACTGTGACATCACTGTGTGTATTATCCCTGTACTGTGACATCACTGTGTGTATTACCCCTGTACTGTGACATCACTGTGTGTATTATCCTGTACTGTGACATCGCTGTGTGTATTATCCCTGTACTGTGACATCGCTGTGTGTATTATCCCTGTACTGTGACATCACTGTGTGTATTATCTCTGTACTGTGACATCACTGTGTGTATTATCCCTGTACTGTGACATCACTGTGTGTATTATCCCTGTACTGTGACATCACTGTGTGTATTATCCCTGTACTGTGACATCGCTGTGTGTATTATCCCCTGTACTGTGACATCACTGTGTGTATTATCCCCTGTACTGTGACATCACTGTGTGTATTATCCCTGTACTGTGACATCACTGTGTGTATTATCCCTGTACTGTGACATCACTGTGTGTATTATCCCTGTACTGTGACATCACTGTGTGTATTATCCTGTACTGTGACATCACTGTGTGTATTATCCCTGTACTGTGACATCACTGTATGTATTATCCCTGTACTGTGACATCACTGTGTGTATTATCCCTGTACTGTGACATCACTGCGTGTATTATCCCTGTACTGTGACATCGCTGTGTGTATTATCTCTGTACTGTGACATCACTGTGTGTATTATCTCTGTACTGTGACATCACTGTGTGTATTATCCCTGTACTGTGACATCGCTGTGTGTATTATCCCTGTACTGTTACATCGCTGTGTGTACTATCCCTGTACTGTGACATCGCTGTGTGTATTATCCCTGTACTGTGACATCACTGTGTGTATTATCCCTGTACTGTGACATCACTGTGTGTATTATTCCTGTACTGTGACATCACTGTGTGTATTATCCCTGTACTGTGACATCACTGTGTGTATTATCCCTGTACTGTGACATCACTGTGTGTATTATCTCTGTACTGTGACATCGCTGTGTGTATTATCCCTGTACTGTGACATCACTGTGTGTATTATCCCTGTACTGTGACATCACTGTGTGTATTATCCTGTACTGTGACATCACTGTGTGTATTATCCCCTGTACTGTGACATCACTGTGTGTATTATCCCTGTACTGTGACATCACTGTGTGTATTATCTCTGTACTGTGACATCACTGTGTGTATTATCCCTGTACTGTGACATCGCTGTGTGTATTATCCCTGTACTGTGACATCACTGTGTGTATTATCCCCTGTACTGTGACATCACTGTGTGTATTATCTTTGTACGGTTACAGCAAAAGATCTAGATTTGTAAAAAGGCACAGTGATAATAGGGATCTGTAGGAGTCCAGGACACAACCTTAGCGGTTTATGTGACATCTACGTCTTCTTTGATTGTCAGATTCCAGATTATTTCCAAAAAAGCTAACATTATTATGTGTGGATTATCAAGAAACCAGATTAGAGGAAGCCGCTCACTCGTCTCCTCTGTAACTCTGTGCAAATAATTTTTTACATGATAAAGTCTATCCCGAGGCTTATCACAGAACGCCAAAGGGATGAATGTCAGAAAACAGTCCCGGCCTGAAGCCACAGCCGCCTCTAGGGGGTCATCACACGGCCCCGAATCAGGCTGTCCATCCTGCATGTACCCAGGGAACTAGAGGAATGTGAATGAGCCCCTAGGAAAACACACGCAGACTGCGGAGATGAATTCATCCCGATAAGACGACTAAGTAAACGCCGTAACATTTGGCGCTGGATAATCACGTGACAGCCGCGGGGCCTTGTAGTGTACTAGTTACTGCCGATATGAAAGGTTAAGTGAATCCAGCAAGTGACATTTTAATATAGTGAAGAAGCTCAGATTACGGGATGTGCGCTCACTCCAATTATACAAATGTATTTTGCCGATACGGCAGTAAAGAGGCGGCTCCGCCAAGGAGACATTCTGTATCAATCTGCTTGCTGTCATTTGGGAGACTTTATGTGGATACAAATGTGTCCAGTTTAGGAACAACATGTGGACATTGTAATGAGGCGCACTTACCTTAAGATGGCGTTTCGGATGGGTATGCAGGGAACCAGGAGCATAATGTACTATGGAGAGTGAGAGCTAACAGTCCGGGGGCCAAAGGTAACTCACAGTACAAACTATTGTCATACAGAGAACACGGTAGATGGGTGCTCCACTACAGATGTGGCACTGGGAGCAATGGGTTTGAGTTGCTCCTTTGCCTGGGACCCCTCTGACCTCTAGATAAGATAAGATATGGTTATTCTTGTCATTCAGAACAGAATTAAGTTGACATGGACATCTCTCTCCCTGGAAGTCCACTACTGATGACCAATGTACTTAAGAGAGGTTTTCCCACTTCGGCAAATTAATATTATTTGTGTGATGAAAAATTATACAATTTTCCAATATACTTTATTTTCTAGATCTCTGCTTGCTGTCATTCTACAGAAAGTATCATTGTTTATTTCCAGTGGATAGAAATCTGACCATGATCACACAGGTGCACGGCTCGTTATATCACACAGGTGCAGGGCTCATTATATCACACAGATGCACGGCTCGTTATATATCACACAGGTGCACAGCTCATTATATCACACAGGTGCATGGCTCGTTATATCACACAGGTGCAAGGCTCGTTATATCACACAGGTGCACGGCTCGTTATATCACACAGGTGCACAGCTCGTTATATATCACACAGGTGCACGGCTCGTTATATCACACAGGTGCACAACTTGTTATATCACACAGGTGCACAGCTCGATATATATCACACAGGTGCACGGCTCGTTATATCACACAGGTGCACGGCTTGTTATATCACACAGGTGAGCGGCTCGTTATATCACACAGGTGCACAGCTCGTTATATATCACACAGGTGCACAGCTCATTATATCACACAGGTGCACAGCTTGTTATATCACACAGGTGCGCAGCTCGTTATATATCACACAGGTGCACGGCTCATTATATATCACACAGGTGCACGGCTCATTATATATCACACAGGTGCACGGCTCTATATATCACACAGGTGCACGGCTTGTTATATCACACAGGTGAGCGGCTCGTTATATCACACAGGTGCACAGCTCGTTATATATCACACAGGTGCACAGCTCATTATATCACACAGGTGCACGGCTCGTTAGAACACACAGGTGAGCGGCTCGTTATATCACACAGGTGCACGGCTTGTTATATCACACAGGTGCACGGCTCGTTATATCACACAGGTGCACGGCTCGTTATATATCACACAGGTGCGCGGCTCGTTATATCACACAGGTGAGCGGCTCGTTATATCACACAGTTGCACAGCTCGTTATATATCACACAGGTGCACGGCTCGTTATATCACACAGGTGCACGGCTTGTTAGAACACACAGGTGAGCGGCTCATTATATCACACAGGTGCACGGCTCGTTATATCACACAGGTGCACGGCTTCTTAGAACACACAGGTGAGCGGCTCGTTATATCACACAGGTGCACGGCTCGTTATATCACACAGGTGCACGGCTCGTTATATATCACACAGGTGCGCGGCTCGTTATATCACACAGGTGAGCGGCTCGTTATATCACACAGGTGCACAGCTCGTTATATATCACACAGGTGCACGGCTCGTTAGAACACACAGGTGAGCGGCTCGTTATATCACACAGGTGCACGGCTCGTTATATCACACAGGTGCACGGCTTGTTAGAACACACAGGTGAGCGGCTCATTATATCACACAGGTGCGCAGCTCATTATACCACACAGGTGCGCAGCTCGTTATATCACACAGGTGCGCGGCTCGTTATATCACATAGGTGCACGGCTCATTATATCACACAGGTGCACGGCTCGTTATATCACACAGGTGCACAGCTCGTTATATCACACAGGTGCGCGGCTCGTTATATCACACAGGTGCACTGCTCATTATATCACACAGGTGCGTGGCTCGTTATATCACACAGGTGCGCGGCTCGTTATATCACACAGGTGCACGGCTCGTTATATCACACAGGTGCACGGCTCGTTATATCACACAGGTGCACGGCTCGTTATATCACACAGGTGCACGGCTTGTTATATCACACTGGTGCACTGCTCGTTATATCACACAGGTGCACAGCTTGTTATATCACACTGGTGCACTGCTCGTTATATCACACAGGTGCACGGCTTGTTATATCACACAGGTGCCCGGCTCGTTATATCACTCAGGTGCCCGGCTCGTTATATCACACAGGTGCAGGGCTCGTTATATCACACAGGTGCACGGCTTGTTATATCACACAGGTGCAGGGCTCGTTATATCACTCAGGTGCACTGCTCGTTATATCACACAGGTGCACGGCTCGTTATATCACTCAGGTGCACGGCTCGTTATATCACACAGATGCACAGCTCATTATATCACACAGGTGCATGGCTCGTTATATCACACAGGTGCACGTCTCGTTATATCACACAGGTGCACGGACCGTTATATCACACAGGTGCACAGCTTTTTTTATCACACAGGTGCGTGGCTCGTTATATCACACAGGTGCACGGCTTGTTAGAACACACAGGTGAGCGGCTCATTATATCACACAGGTGCACGGCTCGTTATATCACACAGGTGCACGGCTTCTTAGAACACACAGGTGAGCGGCTCGTTATATCACACAGGTGCACGGCTCGTTATATCACACAGGTTCACGGCTTGTTAGAACACACAGGTGAGCGGCTCGTTATATCACACAGGTGCACGGCTCGTTATATCACACAGGTGCACGGCTTCTTAGAACACACAGGTGAGCGGCTCGTTATATCACACAGGTGCACGGCTCGTTATATCACACAGGTTCACGGCTTCTTAGAACACACAGGTGAGCGGCTCGTTATATCACACAGGTGCACGGCTCGTTATATCACATAAGTGCACGGCTCGTTATATCACACACGTGCACGGCTCGTTATATCACACAGGTGCACGGCTCGTTATATCACACAGGTGCACGGCCCATTATATCACACAGGTGCACGGCTCATTATATCACACAGGTACACGGCTCGTTATATCACACAGGTGCACGGCTTGTTAGAACACACAGGTGAGCGGCTTGTTATATCACACAGGTGCACGGCTCGTTATATCACACAGGTGCACGGCTCATTATATCACACAGGTGCACGGATCGTTATATCACACAGGTGCACGGATCGTTATATCACACAGGTGCACGGCTCGTTATATCACACAGGTGCACGGCTCGTTATATGACACAGGTGCACGGCTCGTTATATCACATAGGCTTAAAGACTTGTGATATACCATGGACTACTATAACCCCCCACACCCCAGAGGGTCTGACCAGATGAAATGGACTGGCTCAGCAAGAGAGGAAGAATATTGATGTTGATGACCAATCCATACGATAGGCAATCAATATCAGACGTGTTAAGGTCCAACACGAGGGATGCCCACTGATCAGCTGTGAGCAAATGAATAGCAAATGTCCCGCTGTAACACACTGATCTGATAGCCATTACCTCTCCTATAGACAAATCATCAATTTAAATAACCTGACACTCCCCTTTAACCATTAAACTGCTGCAGGAGCATGGAGTATGTGTACAGGGACAAGAGGAACCTGGGAGGTGGGTAACATAGAGTACAGCAATGACTGAACCATGAGAATTGTCAGTCATCCCCCATACACTGCTCAGAGAAATAGTATCTGCTCCATAAAGCTCTCAGCAGTATCAGCAGGGTCAGTCAGGACATTATAGAAAGCTAACCTGCACTCATGTGAATAGAGCAATTGTGGAGAGATAGAAACCTACCACCCTGGTCCCCCCCGTCCGTCCGTCCTCTCCATAGACTTCTATGAAATGGGATATTGTCAGACAAAATTAGCAAATATTATTTATTCAGGGAAAGAGCTTGAAAATAGTGTATTATATTCAATTGTAATATGGACTTAAGCAAAGTATCATTTAAAACCGGCACCAGATTTTGGCACATTACACTTCTAGCCCCGTAATGTAGGGCATGTGCAGATCTCATCTACCTATAAGGAATCTTCTACAAAGTCATGTGACGCTCGCCTATAGAACTAATAATAATGTTACATATGATGAAGGAGGTAGTCCACCTGCAATACATGTAATCCATATAAAATAACATTATTCAAAAAACCCTACTAACGACCTACTACCCCCTGGCGCCATTCCAGTCCTAACCTACTCGCACTTCTGACATCGATGTCAGCGCTCTGCAACATCCAGCCGCTCCCGCGGTGTGCTCTGCTTCATCTAGCCGCTCACGCACAGCGCTCCGCTACATCCAGGCACTCCCGCGGTGTGCTATGCTTCATCCAGCCGCTTACGCGCAGCGCTCCGCCACATCCAGCCGCTCACGCACAGCGCTACATCCAGCCGCTCACGCGCAGCGCTCCGCCACATCCAGCCGCTCACGCACAGCGCTACATCCAGCCGCTCACGCGCAGCGCTCCGCTACATCCAGCCGCTCCCGCGGTGTGCTCTGCTTCATCCAGCCACTCACACGCAGCGCTCCGCTACATCCAGCCGCTCCCGTGGTGTGCTCTGCTTCATCTAGCCGCTCACGCGCAGCGCTCCGCTACATCCAGCCGCTCCCGTGGTGTGCTCTGCTTCATCTAGCCACTCACACGCAGCGCTCCGCTACATCCAGCCGCTCCCGCAGTGTGCTCTGCTTCATCTAGCCGCTCACGCGCAGCGCTCCACTACATCCAGCCGCTCACGTGGTGTGCTCTGCTTCATCTAGCCGCTCACGCGCAGCGCTCCGCTACATCCAGCCACTCACGCGCTGCGCTCCGCTACATCCAGCCGCTCACGCGCAGCGCTCCGCTACATCCGGTCGCTCACGTGCGGCGCTCCGCTACATCCGGTCGCTCACGTGCGGCGCTCCGCTACATCCGGTCGCTCACGTGCGGCGCTCCGCTACATCCGGTCGCTCACGTGCGGCGCTCCGCTACATCCTGTCGCTCACGTGCGGCGCTCCGCTACATCCTGTCGCTCACGTGAGGCACTCTGCTACATCCAGTTGCTCACGCCTCATGCTCCGCTACATCCACTCGCTCACGCCTCGTGCTCCGCTACATCTAGTCGCTCAGAGATAGGGTCAAACGTTCTGTAAGCGTTTCACACGATCTCCAGGACAGCGGTTTTGAACACACAATAGGAGTTCAAAAACGGACATACACTTTAAAAGCAAAAAACTCCTCAACTTATTTCAGCTCACAATATTTGTATGGTAATAATCTCATCCTCATTGCTGCGTTACTTCTTCTCCCCTTGATGTCACGTTAATCAGCTCTCCATGTTCCGACTCCCCGGTGAGTCTGTCATAGTCTTGTGCTTAACAAATCTTGGCTGCATTATATTTGTTACAGACGCTTCATATTTTGTAAAATTGTTAGTTTTGAAAGTTACTTTCTTCTTTTGTACAAATGGCAAATATTTGTCTAATAAATGGTTGTGTTTGTACCATACAGAGTCTTACACTGTCCTATGGAGACTCACACTGGCAAAGATTCAGCAGAAACCTGGAGAGAGGGGGCGCTGTTTGTGTTACGCATCACAAAACCCTTCGGATGGGTGTGAGCCTGTGTGTTTTAGCCAAAACTTTACAAATCTTTAGGTTTGGCAAGATGTAGCCAGGATGTTTAGTCTTGTCCAATGGTAATGAATTATTGTGGAAAGAAAAAAAAATTGGGAATACATGTGGATCTACAAAATATATAACCACAATATATTGTGTAAGTGAACATGTTAGCGAGAGATTAGACACTGCAAATTGTCACATGTGGAATGTGTAGTCCAAGCAAATACAAAAAAAACCTATGTAATATATATATATCTCATCAAAGTGCTTCTTTCTACACTTTGGGGGATATTTATCATCCGCTGGCACTTGTACACCACCGTAGCCCCGTGATAGCCCCGTCGCTGCTCTGGCGCAGTTCGATACATCCGGCGGGGTCCTGTGCAGCATTTATCTCTACGCAAGTCCCTGCCTGGCATAGATATAAACGCAGCCGGCTGCATGTGAAAATTCGTAGTGCGCAGGTGTGGGGACAGTAATGTCCCGCGCAGGCCCGCTCCTGGCCACGCCCCCGCTGGTGTGAAGGTGGTGGATTGGGAAAAAAGTTGCAAGTGCTAGCAATAACCTTGCATTTGTGATTATTTCGAGGCTTCTATGGCACGGAGGTGGCACAGATGCACTGGTAAATATTCCCCTTTGGTTCTTTTTGCTGAATTCCCTTTTGCTAACAAGACAGACAGAAACTTAAAGGTTACCTGTCATCAGGTTTCCAGCATTTAACCTAATGACCGGTTCCCACAGAAGTCTTCATACTGTGCCAAAATCAGTGGCTCAGATGTAGCTAAAATTACTTTTCAAAAAAGTTGCTGACAGCTTGCCAGGAGTCTCACCGGATCACAATAAATGCGTCTTCTCTTCACTGTGTGACTGCTCAGATCCCTCATTTCCTCTCCCTCAGGAATTCTCTTCAGCAAGTCACACACAGTTATATCTCCATACAGTAAATTACAAACTAAAGACACAGAAAGCAGATCAGAAATACTGGAGAATTAAAATGGTTTTCCCATGAAGACAAGATTCTTAAATATACTTAGGATAACAAAAAACATTCTCTAAATCACAGTTATTAACAAAAATACAGCATTTCACAGATATTTTTCAACCTGTCTCTATCTGTCCTGGTGTATACAATTTTGGTGAATTCTTCTCATGAATAGCTTCTCCTGTCTGCACACTGCAGTGCTCTCTGCCTCCTGCCCCTCCCCCTGCATTACAAGACCAGCTCAGGCACAGGCACTTCCTGCCGGCAAACAGCAGTGTGCACAGACTTACTCTACAAGCTACAGACAGATAAGGTCTTTATCCAGGGGAGGGTGAAGGAGGAATATAGCAGAGCTACCAGTGTTAAAGCTGATATGTACCAGAGCTGAGAGTGTCATTGTGTTTTAATATATATATATATTTATATCTCATGGATCTCATCTTCTATGTGTCAGATACTATTACAATGTCCAAACGCTAAATAAAAGTGTATATAAACCCTGTACCCTAATAATCTAAGCACAATGTCAGCACACAGCATCAGCAGCACAGAGAGATCATGTAGTGTCTGCTCAGAGTCCCCACTCACACTCAGGAATCTTACACTGACCATCACTGAGTGATATGAGCTAAAACAGCCATAAAACTGAATAACATTGTAAGGGGTTAAAAATGATCTTTATTGTGTAAACATCACTAGGGGATTAACATTTGAGAACTTTATTTCATGGAAAATAACCCTTTATAAGCAAATCTACCTTCAAAATCCATCATGATAGGGACACAATCATATATCCAGGCACCTTGACTATGGTAATGTTCATACATGTTACTTATGGGCTTCTTCCTTCTAAAATCAACTTTTAAAATTATGCTAATGAACCTAAGAGGCTACCCTAATGCCTCTGTGATCTGGCTTTATGTGCTGTTACACTGTTTCACCCTCCCACCACGCTTTCACTTCCTGCTCACTGCAGAGTCTGGGGTTGCCCCTCAGACTCATTAGCATAAATTAAAGAGTTGATTTTAGAAGGCGGGAGGGAGGGCATGGATAACAAATATAAGATCCCACAGTCCCGGTGCCTGGATCTATGAGTAATGTCCCTGGTTTATCAGGATGGATATTGATTTCCTTTAAGATTACAAATCACATAATGATCAGAAACACTGTTACTCCGCACATAAACATTGGCTACTGACTGCAGCATAGTTTGCCATAAGGTATAATTTGTTGACCTTTTTTCGGCTTCAAAATCCATGCAAATTATTCTCGTTACATGTGTAAGGAGCTTTCTATACCTTATTCGTGTGTATAGTACTAGAATTGCAAAACGGAGAGTGGCAAATCCCTAGATCCTGACAACAGATACACTGACTCCACTAGAGAGATACACTGACTCCACTAGAGAGATACACGGACTCCACTAGAGATACAGTGACTCCACTAGAGAGATACACTGACTCCACTAGAGAGATACACTGACTCCACTAGAGAGATACAGTGACTCCACTAGAGAGATACACTGACTCCACTAGAGAGATACACTGACTCCACTAGAGAGATACACTGACTCCACTAGAGAGATACACGGACTCCACTAGAGATACAGTGACTCCACTAGAGAGATACAGTGACTCCACTAGAGAGATACAGTGACTCCACTAGAGAGATACAGTAACTCAACTAGAGAGATACACGGACTCCACTAGAGATACAGTGACTCCACTAGAGAGATACACTGACTCCACTAGAGAGATACACGGACTCCACTAGAGATACAGTGACTTCACTAGAGAGATACACTGACTCCACTAGAGAGATACACTGACTCCACTAGAGAGATACAGTGACTCCACTAGAGAGATACAGTGACTCCACTAGAGAGATACACGGACTCCACTAGAGAGATACACGGACTCCACTAGAGATACAGTGACTCCACTAGAGAGATACAGTGACTCCACTAGAGAGATACAGTAACTCAACTAGAGAGATACACTGACTCCACTAGAGAGATACAGTGACTCCACTAGAGAGATACAGTGACTTCACTAGAGAGATACAGTGACTCCACTAGAGAGATACAGTGACTCCACTAGAGAGATACAGTGACTCCACTAGAGAGATACAGTAACTCAACTAGAGAGATACACTGACTCCACTAGAGAGATACAGTGACTCCACTAGAGAGATACACTGACTCCACTAGAGAGATACAGTGACTCCACTAGAGAGATACACTGACTCCACTAGAGAGATACACTGACTCCACTAGAGTCCACTACAGTGGGGCAAATTTACTTACCCGGCCCATTCGCGATTCAGCGGCGTGTTCTCTGCTCTGGATTCGGGTCCGGCCGGGATTCATGAATACAGTTCCTCCGCCGTCCACCAGGTGGCGCTGCTGCGCTGAAAATCATCTCCACGCGCCGGAATGCACCACCTCGGACCAGGTGAAGGTAAGCGGTCCCCAAGCGTCACTTTTTCGGTTTTTAAATGCGGCGGTTTTTCCGAATACGTCGGGTTTTCGTTCGGCCACGCCCCCCGATTTCCGTCGCGCGCATGCCGGCGCCGATGCGCCACAATCCGATCGCGTGCGACACAATCCCGGGGCAATTCAGGTACAATCGGCGCAAATCGGAAATATTCGGGTAACACGTCGGGAAAACGCGATTCGGGCCCTTAGTAAATGACCCCCAGTGACTCCACTAGAGAGATACACTGACTCCACTAGAGAGATATAGTGACTCCACTAGAGAGATACAGTGACTCCACTAGAGAGATACACTGACTCCACTAGAGAGATACAGTGACTCCACTAGAGAGATACAGTGACTCCACTAGAGAGATACACTGACTCCACTAGAGAGATACAGTGACTCCACTAGAGAGATACACTGACTCCACTAGAGAGATACAGTGACTCCACTAGAGAGATACACTGACTCCACTAGAGAGATACAGTGACTCCACTAGAGAGATACAGTGACTCCACTAGAGAGATACACTGACTCCACTAGAGAGATACAGTGACTCCACTAGAGAGATACAGTGACTCCACTAGAGAGATACACTGACTCCACTAGAGAGATACAGTGACTCCCCTAGAGAGATACAGTGACTCCACTAGAGAGATACAGTGACTCCACTAGAGAGATACAGTGACTCCACTAGAGAGATTCAGTGACACCACTAGAGAGATACAGTGACTCCACTAGAGAGATACAGTGACTCCACAAGAGAGATACAGTGACTCCACTAGAGAGATACAGTGACTCCACTAGAGAGATACAGTGACTCCACAAGAGAGATACAGTGACTCCACTAGAGAGATACACTGACTCCACTAGAGAGATACAGTGACTCCACTAGAGAGACACAGTGACTCCACTAGAGAGATACACTGACTCCACTAGAGAGATACACTGACTCCACTGGAGAGATACAGTGACTCCACTAGAGAGACACAGTGACTCCACTAGAGAGATACACTGACTCAACTAGAGAGATACACTGACTCCACTAGAGAGATACACTGACTCCACTAGAGAGATACAGTAACTCCAGTAGAGAGATAAACTGACTCCACTAGAGAGATACAGTGACTCCACTAGAGAGATACACTGACTCCACTAGAGAGATACAGTGACTCCACTAGAGAGACACAGTGACTCCACTAGAGAGATACAGTGACTCCACTAGAGAGATACACTGACTCCACTAGAGAGATACACTGACTCCACTAGAGAGATACAGTGACTCCACTAGAGAGATACAGTGACTCCACTAGAGAGATACACTGACTACACTAGAGAAATACAGTGACTCCACTAGAGAGATACAGTGACTCCACTAGAGAGATACAGTGACTCCACTAGAGAAATACAGTGACTCCACTAGAGAGATACAGTGACTCCACTAGAGAGATACACTGACTCCACTAGAGAGATACAGTGACTCCACTAGAGTGATACAGTGACTCCACTAGAGAGATACACTGACTCCACTAGAGAGATTCAGTGACTCCACTAGAGAGATACAGTGACTCCACTAGAGAGATACAGTGACTCCACTAGAGAGATACAGTGACTCCACAAGAGAGATACAGTGACTCCACTAAAGAGATACAGTGACTCCACTAGAGAGATACAGTGACTCCACTAGAGAGATACAGTGACTCCACTAGAGAGATACACTGACTCCCCTAGAGAGATACACTGACTCCACTAGAGAGATATACTGACTCCACTAGAGAGATACAGTGACTCCACTAGAGAGATACAGTGACTCCACTAGAGAGATACACGAACTCCACTAGAGAGATACAGTGACTCCACTAGAGAGATACAGTGACTCCACAAGAGAGATACAGTGACTCCACTAGAGAGATACAGTGACTCCACTAGAGAGATACAGTGACTCCACTAGAGAGATACAGTGACTCCACTAGAGAGATACAGTGACTCCACTAGAGAGATACACTGACTCCACTAGAGAGATACAGTGACTCCACTAGAGAGATACAGTGACTCCACTAGAGAGATACACTGACTCCACTAGAGAGATACAGTGACTCCACTAGAGAGATACAGTGACTCCACTAGAGAGATACACTGACTCCACTAGAGAGATACAGTGACTCCCCTAGAGAGATACAGTGACTCCACTAGAGAGATACAGTGACTCCACTAGAGAGATACAGTGACTCCACTAGAGAGATTCAGTGACACCACTAGAGAGATACAGTGACTCCACTAGAGAGATACAGTGACTCCACTAGAGAGATACACTGACTTCACTAGAGAGATACAGTGACTCCACTAGAGAGATTCAGTGACACCACTAGAGAGATACACTGACTCCACTAGAGAGATACAGTGACTCCACTAGAGAGATACACTGACTCCACTAGAGAGATTCAGTGACTCCACTAGAGAGATACAGTGACTGCAATAGAGAAATACAGTGACTCCACAAGAGAGATACAGTGACTCCACTAGAGAGATACAGTGACTCCACTAGGGAGATACACTGACACCAACAGAGAGATACACTGACTCCACTAGAGAGATACACTGACTCCACTAGAGAGATACAGTGACTCCACTAGAGAGATACAGTGACTCCACTAGAGAGATACAGTGACTCCACTAGAGAGATACACTGACTCCACTAGAGAGATACAGTGACTCCACTAGAGTGATACAGTGACTCCACTAGAGAGATACACTGACTCCACTAGAGAGATTCAGTGACTCCACTAGAGAGATACAGTGACTCCACCAGAAAGATACACTGACTCCACTAGAGAGATACACTGACTCCACTAGAGAGATACACTGACTCCACTAGAGAGATATACTGACTCCACTAGAGAGATACAGTGACTCCACTAGAGAGATACAGTGACTCCACTAGAGAGATACACGAACTCCACTAGAGAGATACAGTGACTCCACTCGAGAGATACAGTGACTCCACAAGAGAGATACAGTGACTCCACTAGAGAGATACAGTGACTCCACTATAGAGATACAGTGACTCCACTAGAGAGATACAGTGACTCCACTAGAGAGATACACGGACTCCACTAGAGAGATACACGGACTCCACTAGAGATACAGTGACTCCACTAGAGAGATACAGTGACTCCACTAGAGAGATACAGTAACTCAACTAGAGAGATACACTGACTCCACTAGAGAGATACAGTGACTCCACTAGAGAGATACAGTGACTTCACTAGAGAGATACAGTGACTCCACTAGAGAGATACAGTGACTCCACTAGAGAGATACAGTGACTCCACTAGAGAGATACAGTAACTCAACTAGAGAGATACACTGACTCCACTAGAGAGATACAGTGACTCCACTAGAGAGATACACTGACTCCACTAGAGAGATACAGTGACTCCACTAGAGAGATACACTGACTCCACTAGAGAGATACACTGACTCCACTAGAGTCCACTACAGTGGGGCAAATTTACTTACCCGGCCCATTCGCGATCCAGCGGCGTGTTCTCTGCTCTGGATTCGGGTCCGGCCGGGATTCATGAATACAGTTCCTCCGCCGTCCACCAGGTGGCGCTGCTGCGCTGAAAATCATCTCCACGCGCCGGAATGCACCACCTCGGACCAGGTGAAGGTAAGCGGTCCCCAAGCGTCACTTTTTCGGTTTTTAAATGCGGCGGTTTTTCCGAATACGTCGGGTTTTCGTTCGGCCACGCCCCCCGATTTCCGTCGCGCGCATGCCGGCGCCGATGCGCCACAATCCGATCGCGTGCGACACAATCCCGGGGCAATTCAGGTACAATCGGCGCAAATCGGAAATATTCGGGTAACACGTCGGGAAAACGCGATTCGGGCCCTTAGTAAATGACCCCCAGTGACTCCACTAGAGAGATACACTGACTCCACTAGAGAGATATAGTGACTCCACTAGAGAGATACAGTGACTCCACTAGAGAGATACACTGACTCCACTAGAGAGATACAGTGACTCCACTAGAGAGATACAGTGACTCCACTAGAGAGATACACTGACTCCACTAGAGAGATACAGTGACTCCACTAGAGAGATACACTGACTCCACTAGAGAGATACAGTGACTCCACTAGAGAGATACACTGACTCCACTAGAGAGATACAGTGACTCCACTAGAGAGATACAGTGACTCCACTAGAGAGATACACTGACTCCACTAGAGAGATACAGTGACTCCACTAGAGAGATACAGTGACTCCACTAGAGAGATACACTGACTCCACTAGAGAGATACAGTGACTCCCCTAGAGAGATACAGTGACTCCACTAGAGAGATACAGTGACTCCACTAGAGAGATACAGTGACTCCACTAGAGAGATTCAGTGACACCACTAGAGAGATACAGTGACTCCACTAGAGAGATACAGTGACTCCACAAGAGAGATACAGTGACTCCACTAGAGAGATACAGTGACTCCACTAGAGAGATACAGTGACTCCACAAGAGAGATACAGTGACTCCACTAGAGAGATACACTGACTCCACTAGAGAGATACAGTGACTCCACTAGAGAGACACAGTGACTCCACTAGAGAGATACACTGACTCCACTAGAGAGATACACTGACTCCACTGGAGAGATACAGTGACTCCACTAGAGAGACACAGTGACTCCACTAGAGAGATACACTGACTCAACTAGAGAGATACACTGACTCCACTAGAGAGATACACTGACTCCACTAGAGAGATACAGTAACTCCAGTAGAGAGATAAACTGACTCCACTAGAGAGATACAGTGACTCCACTAGAGAGATACACTGACTCCACTAGAGAGATACAGTGACTCCACTAGAGAGACACAGTGACTCCACTAGAGAGATACAGTGACTCCACTAGAGAGATACACTGACTCCACTAGAGAGATACACTGACTCCACTAGAGAGATACAGTGACTCCACTAGAGAGATACAGTGACTCCACTAGAGAGATACACTGACTACACTAGAGAAATACAGTGACTCCACTAGAGAGATACAGTGACTCCACTAGAGAGATACAGTGACTCCACTAGAGAAATACAGTGACTCCACTAGAGAGATACAGTGACTCCACTAGAGAGATACAGTGACTCCACTAGAGAGATACACTGACTCCACTAGAGAGATACAGTGACTCCACTAGAGTGATACAGTGACTCCACTAGAGAGATACACTGACTCCACTAGAGAGATACACTGACTCCACTAGAGAGATACAGTGACTCCACTAGAGAGATACAGTGACTCCACTAGAGAGATACAGTGACTCCACAAGAGAGATACAGTGACTCCACTAAAGAGATACAGTGACTCCACTAGAGAGATACAGTGACTCCACTAGAGAGATACAGTGACTCCACTAGAGAGATACACTGACTCCCCTAGAGAGATACACTGACTCCACTAGAGAGATATACTGACTCCACTAGAGAGATACAGTGACTCCACTAGAGAGATACAGTGACTCCACTAGAGAGATACACGAACTCCACTAGAGAGATACAGTGACTCCACTAGAGAGATACAGTGACTCCACAAGAGAGATACAGTGACTCCACTAGAGAGATACAGTGACTCCACTAGAGAGATACAGTGACTCCACTAGAGAGATACAGTGACTCCACTAGAGAGATACAGTGACTCCACTAGAGAGATACACTGACTCCACTAGAGAGATACAGTGACTCCACTAGAGAGATACAGTGACTCCACTAGAGAGATACACTGACTCCACTAGAGAGATACAGTGACTCCACTAGAGAGATACAGTGACTCCACTAGAGAGATACACTGACTCCACTAGAGAGATACAGTGACTCCCCTAGAGAGATACAGTGACTCCACTAGAGAGATACAGTGACTCCACTAGAGAGATACAGTGACTCCACTAGAGAGATTCAGTGACACCACTAGAGAGATACAGTGACTCCACTAGAGAGATACAGTGACTCCACTAGAGAGATACACTGACTTCACTAGAGAGATACAGTGACTCCACTAGAGAGATTCAGTGACACCACTAGAGAGATACACTGACTCCACTAGAGAGATACAGTGACTCCACTAGAGAGATACACTGACTCCACTAGAGAGATTCAGTGACTCCACTAGAGAGATACAGTGACTGCAATAGAGAAATACAGTGACTCCACAAGAGAGATACAGTGACTCCACTAGAGAGATACAGTGACTCCACTAGGGAGATACACTGACACCACAAGAGAGATACACTGACTCCACTAGAGAGATACACTGACTCCACTAGAGAGATACAGTGACTCCACTAGAGAGATACAGTGACTCCACTAGAGAGATACAGTGACTCCACTAGAGAGATACACTGACTCCACTAGAGAGATACAGTGACTCCACTAGAGAGACACAGTGACTCCACTAGAGAGATACAGTGACTCCACTAGAGAAATACACTGACTCCACTAGAGAGATACACTGACTCCACTAGAGAGATACAGTGACTCCACTAGAGAGATACACTGACTCCACTAGAGAGATACACTGACTCCACTAGAGAGATACAGTGACTCCAGTAGAGAGATACAGTGACTCCACTAGAGAGATACAGTGACTCCACTAGAGTGATACACTGACTCCACTAGAGAGATACAGTGACTCCACTAGAGTGATACAGTGACTCCACTAGAGAGATACACTGACTCCACTAGAGAGATTCAGTGACTCCACTAGAGAGATACAGTGACTCCACCAGAGAGATACACTGACTCCACTAGAGAGATACAGTGACTCCACTAGAGAGATACAGTGACTCCACTAGAGAGATACAGTGACTCCACTAGAGAGATACAGTGACTCCACTAGAGAGATACAGTGACTCCACTAGAGAGATACAGTGACTCCACTAGAGAGATACACTGACTCCACTAGAGAGATACACTGACTCCACTAGAGAGATATACTGACTCCACTAGAGAGATACAGTGACTCCACTAGAGAGATACAGTGACTCCACTAGAGAGATACACGAACTCCACTAGAGAGATACAGTGACTCCACTCGAGAGATACAGTGACTCCACAAGAGAGATACAGTGACTCCACTAGAGAGATACAGTGACTCCACTATAGAGATACAGTGACTCCACTAGAGAGATACAGTGACTCCACTAGAGAGATACAGTGACTCCACTAGAGAGATACAGTGACTCCACTAGAGAGATACACGAACTCCACTAGAGAGATACAGTGACTCCACTCGAGAGATACAGTGACTCCACAAGAGAGATACAGTGACTCCACTAGAGAGATACAGTGACTCCACTAGAGAGATACAGTGACTCCACTAGAGAGATACAGTGACTCCACAAGAGAGATACAGTGACTCCACTAGAGAGATACAGTGACTCCACTAGAGAGATACAGTGACTCCCCTAGAGAGATACAGTGACTCCACTAGAGAGATACAGTGACTCCACTAGAGAGATACAGTGACTCCACTAGAGAGATTCAGTGACACCACTAGAGAGATACAGTGACTCCACTAGAGAGATACAGTGACTCCACTAGAGAGATACACTGACATCACTAGAGAGATACAGTGACTCCACTAGAGAGATTCAGTGACTCCACTAGAGAGATACACTGACTCCACTAGAGAGATACAGTGACTCCACTAGAGAGATACACTGACTCCACTAGAGAGATTCAGTGACTCCACTAGAGAGATACAGTGACTGCAATAGAGAAATACAGTGACTCCACAAGAGAGATACAGTGACTCCACTAGAGAGATACAGTGACTCCACTAGGGAGATACACTGACACCACTAGAGAGATACACTGACTCCACTAGAGAGATACACTGACTCCACTAGAGAGATACAGTGACTCCACTAGAGAGATACAGTGACTCCACTAGAGAGATACAGTGACTCCACTAGAGAGATACACTGACTCCACTAGAGAGATACACTGACTCCACTAGAGAGATACAGTGACTCCACTAGAGAGACACAGTGACTCCACTAGAGAGATACAGTGACTCCACTAGAGAAATACACTGACTCCACTAGAGAGATACACTGACTCCACTAGAGAGATACAGTGACTCCACTAGAGAGATACACTGACTCCACTAGAGAGATACACTGACTCCACTAGAGAGATACAGTGACTCCAGTAGAGAGATACAGTGACTCCACTAGAGAGATACAGTGACTCCACTAGAGAGATACACTGACTCCACTAGAGAGATACAGTGACTCCACTAGAGTGATACAGTGACTCCACTAGAGAGATACACTGACTCCACTAGAGAGATTCAGTGACTCCACTAGAGAGATACAGTGACTCCACCAGAGAGATACACTGACTCCACTAGAGAGATACAGTGACTCCACTAGAGAGATACAGTGACTCCACTAGAGAGATACAGTGACTCCACTAGAGAGATACAGTGACTCCACAAGAGAGATACAGTGACTCCACTAGAGAGATACAGTGACTCCACTAGAGAGATACAGTGACTCCACTAGAGAGATACACTGACTCCACTAGAGAGATACAGTGACTCCACTAGAGAGATACAGTGACTCCACTAGAGAGATACACTGACTCCACTAGAGAGATACACTGACTCCACTAGAGAGATATACTGACTCCACTAGAGAGATACAGTGACTCCACTAGAGAGATACAGTGACTCCACTAGAGAGATACACGAACTCCACTAGAGAGATACAGTGACTCCACTAGAGAGATACAGTGACTCCACAAGAGAGATACAGTGACTCCACTAGAGAGATACAGTGACTCCACTAGAGAGATACAGTGACTCCACTAGAGAGATACAGTGACTCCACAAGAGAGATACAGTGACTCCACTAGAGAGATACAGTGACTCCACTAGAGAGATACAGTGACTCCACTAGAGAGATACAGTGACTCCACTAGAGAGACACAGTGACTCCACTAGAGAGATACAGTGACTCCACTAGAGAGATACACTGACTCCACTAGAGAGATACAGTGACTCCACTAGAGAGACACAGTGACTCCACTAGAGAGATACACTGACTCCACTAGAGAGATACACTGACTCCACTAGAGAGATACAGTGACTCCACTAGAGAGATACACTGACTCCACTAGAGAGATACAGTGACTCCACTAGAGAGATACAGTGACTCCACTAGAGAGATACAGTGACTCCACTAGAGAGATACACTGACTCCACTGGAGAGATACAGTGACTCCACTAGAGAGACACAGTGACTCCACTAGAGAGATACACTGACTCATCTAGAGAGATACACTGACTCCACTAGAGAGATACACTGACTCCAGTAGAGAGATACACTGACTCCACTAGAGAGATACACTGACTCCACTAGAGAGATACAGTGACTCCACTAGAGAGACACAGTGACTCCACTAGAGAGATACACTGACTCCACTAGAGAGATACACTGACTCCACTAGAGAGATACACTGACTCCACTAGAGAGATACAGTGACTTCACTAGAGAGATACACTGACTCCACTAGAGAGATACAGTGACTCCACTAGAGAGATACAGTGACTCCACTAGAGAGATACAGTGACTCCACTAGAGAGATACAGTGACTCCACTAGAGAGATACAGTGACTCCACTAGAGAGATGCAGTGACTCCACTAGAGAGATGCAGTGACTCCACTAGAGAGATACAGTGACTCCACTAGAGTGATACAGTGACTCCACTAGAGAGATACACTGACTCCACTAGAGAGATACACTGACTCCACTAGAGAGATACACTGACTCCACTAGAGAGATACACTGACTCCACTAGAGAGATACAGTGGGGGATATTTATCATACGCTGGCGCTCGTGCGCCAGCGTATGATAGCCCCGCCGCTGCAAATTCGCAGCCCGATACATGAAGAGGCTTCTGCCTCTTTATGTATCGGGCTGCCAGCTGCGCAGCGTTTATCCTACGCCAGGCAGGGCCTGGCGTAGAAAAAAGCGCAACCGGCGACTTTTCACGTATGAAAAGTCGCCGGCAGCAGCGAGTGCGCAGGCGCGGGGACAGTAACGCCCCGCGCCGGCCCACTCCCGTCCGGCCGCGCCCCCCGCTCGGCCGGCCGCGCCCCCCCCTTCACGCCCCTTCACGCCCCTTCACGCCCCACTGGCGTGAAGGTGGCGGATTGGGGAAAATAATCGCAAAAGCTAGCAATAAGCTAGCATTTGCGATTATTTCAGGGCCTCTGCGCCAGTGGCGGTGCGCAGAGGTCCTGATAAATATGCCCCAGTGACTCCACTAGAGAGATACACTGACTCCACTAGAGAGATACACTGACTCCACTAGAGAGATACAGTGACTCCACTAGAGAGATACAGTGACTCCACTAGAGAGATACAGTGACTCCACTAGAGAGATACACTGACTCCACTAGAGAGATACAGTGACTCCACTAGAGAGACACAGTGACTCCACTAGAGAGATACACTGACTCCACTAGAGAGATACAGTGACTCCACTAGAGAGATACAGTGACTCTACAAGAGAGATACAGTGACTCCACTAGAGAGATACAGTGACTCCACTAGAGAGATACAGTGACTCCACTAGAGAGATACAGTGACTCCACTAGAGAGATACACTGACTCCACTAGAGAGATACACTGACTCCACTAGAGAGATACAGTGACTCCACTAGAGAGATACAGTGACTCCACTAGAGAGATACAGTGACTCCACTAGAGAGA